>NW_011888904.1:4707951-4712198 GCF_000151845.1 Pteropus vampyrus | reverse complement strand
CCTTTACTACTTATCTAAAAAAGGGTCAATCTCTTCTTTACATAGCCCACATATATATGTACGTATGTGTCGATGCTACATGCTGCAAACACGAGAAAGAATGGATGTGAGCCGTGACGCTTTGAGGAAACGCTACTTCAGCTCACAAAAGAAAAATAGCCTATGAAAACAAAAATCATTTTCATACCCTAATTCTGCATCAATTTCCAATTCATGATTTACATTTTCATGCAATTTGCGCATGTTATTGCCAGATCCACTAGGTTTATTGTGACAAGTGGAGTGAATCTGTACAATTTGCACTTTTTCAACAGCTCTCATTCACTTTTCAGAGCATAAATAACTAAGAAGACCAATCAAATGTTCCTGGAGAAGCTGTCAATGATTCTTTAACACTATCTTGAGAGATGCATATGCCCCCAGTCCCAAATTATATACAAATATACTTATATAAATATATATGTACATACATAAAATATCTACACTGCGGTGCAATAGTTGATAATTAAATATACCTCTTAGTCCACCCCTCAAGAGAGGCATTTAATAATTTGTCCCTTGGGAAGGTGTATTTCTAGCTGAAGAAAGCCCACACTTAACACCCATTGCATGTGCAGTTCTAACCACAAGGCCGGTACAGAGAAAACCTTCAATAAACATAAGTAGTAGCAATTGTTGTTGTTGTTGCTGTTAATCATCACCCTTCTTAAAGTGTCAAGTAGAAATCTGCATTTGGGAAGAGTATGCCCTTGCTTTCCCAAGCGTCTCATAAAGGTCACCATATCAACACTGGTCTGTCTCCCTGGTGCCACAGGCCTGAAATTCCACACAGGATCAATTTTATTCTGACAAAATTTCCTTTGTGTGATGCCCGAATTCTCAGATTTTCACAATTGAAAAATATAAAGCCCTTTCCCAAAAAAACAAGAATGGATCTTGTGAGATTTCTACTTTATGGGATAGTAAAGCAAGTATGGGCTGTGGAAAACTGGATTCAAATTCTAGCAAAACCACTTACTAAAAATAACCTTGGGTAAACTATCTCTCTGAACCTTGGGCTTATCTCTTTAAAATAAGGATAATTTACTTTTGATGGCCGCTATGAGTAAAATATTATATATTTGTAAATATATATCTTGTCAGGCATCTGATAGATACTCAGCGATCAAATGGTACCCATCATCCTAGCCTTCTTCCTCAAGTTTCTTGGATCTATGAGATTGATAAAGATCTTACCACAGGCCATAAGAGAGTTTTATTTGCTGCACACTAGAAGTCAATCCAGGAGTCAGCGACTTCTAGTTTCCCCTAAGCTGTGGTTACGTCAAAGAAAGAGGTGCCTCTAAGTTACCAACACACTTCAGACTTTGACTATCTTACTCTTCCAGATGGATACTCATTCCAAGGAAATTGTCGCAACTCAGCATGAGTAATCTCTGGATCTCCTCTATGGATCTGGCCTCCAGAGCCAAGATCTGGAGGTAGATTTTTCAGGATGGCTTCCATGCCCTCTGAGGGTTGATTAGTAATTTGGAAACAGCTAAAAATTGTTTTTGAATTTGGATAATATGGCAGATGATGAAGCTGGAGTAACAAACACAAGAATGATGTTGGCAATAGCAACGGCATTGCCTTCCAAGACGGTACTCTAAAAACATGCAACTAGGTGCTTTCATGAGTGTGTTTATAAAACAAACAAACCAGTCTCTGCTCCTTTTCAAAAGTTGTCTTCCAGTTTTGAAAATATACATATGCCATTGTCAGCACAATAGAATGATACTAAAGTGTTTCTTCAAGAATTTAGAAATACATTTCACACACAATGGAAATGACTAGTCAGTGATGGAAGTGAACCAGAAGAATGCTTGTGAGAGAAACAGATGTGACTCGGGAGGGAACTCGGGAAAGCAGACCTGAATTGTGGTACTGTTTGGTAAGCAGAAATCTAATTAATTCCACGTGAAGAGGAGGGTCTGCATAATGCATGGAAAGGTAAATAAATGCAAAGAGCTAGAAGTTGAATGTGTTTTGTTTAGCACTGTTCAGGCAGACAAGCACGCACTTTCTTATCATGAAAGAGGTGATTTCTGCTGTGGGCAGGGGTGATTTATTGCCTTTCCCCTTAGCCCTGATAAAATATCTCTCAAGACTAGCCACCTTCCCTTGCTCTGATTATAGGCTGGACAAATGACCTTCTGATAATACTGGAAGGTGACAGCCTGAGGGCTGACCCTGGGCCATGGCAAAGTCTCAGAGATAATGCAATATTATAAAGCCCCTTGTAAAACCCCAGCCAGTCTTCTGCCCAAAGCCATCCTTTCTGCCTATAAAATATGCCCATAACTGAAAATCTAAAATTATAGAAAATTATTCAGAAAGTTAAAATCACCTTAACTCACAACCTAGAGATAATCACTGTTAACATCTTGGTGTATTTCATCTGAACTATTTTTTTAACAATTTTTAATATAACAGATCAAATTATATAGTTTTCCATTCTGCTTTTTAAATAAGCATTACAACCTAGATATTTTCTGAATTATCTAAAGAATCCATAAATATAATCATTAAAATTATAGAATATCCCACTAAGTGATTTTTTTTTTCTTTTTTTTCAGTGTACTTAACTAATCCTCTATTACTGGATATTTCAGTGGCCTCTAATTTTTTTTCCTTTTATTAAGAATACTATATAATAGGTATACTAATGCAAAAGTCTTATTATCTATTTGTGATTATTTCCTTGGTTCGAATCTTCATGGTTGATTTGCAAGCTTACTAAGCTCTCTGTTTCTGAATCCAACTAGTTATTGGACTCCTCCACTTGAAAATTAACATGGCCCAAGCAGAGCAGTACCGAGGGTGAACCTGCCCCTGGCCTCGGCCTAGGCGCTCTGATATGTTTTCTGCTGAGAAACCTGTCTTCAAGTATGATCCGGGGGCTACTGGCAAAGTCATAGGGACCAAAGGGCATGGGAATCGGAGAAGAGGGAGAGAAGAGCCGCCCTCACCACTAGCCTTTACAATCTGGGCCTATGGATCTTGATTACGTAAACTCTGATGCTCATGTCAGATGTTCGTTCTATTCTAGTTCAAAAACTCTTATTTACCGGCTCCTTCATTAGTTTGTCAGTCCTCAGTCCTGGCTCTAAGGTAGCTTCTAATATTCACCCCATTTTACTGAGACTCAGAGAAGTTAAGTGCCTTGTTCAAAGCCACACATGTAATAAATAGTAAAATTGTATTCAGCCCAGATCTGTTGTGTCTGAGTTTGTAATATTTCCATTTCGCCATGATGTTTCCTCTTCATCGAGTTATGTTGGGGTGGAGGGAAAACACATCAGGCTGCTAAAGCATTTTATTATTCTTTTTGAAGGTGTTTGAGGTGGCAAGCATCAATCTGTAATTCTAAACAAACACAGTTTAAAATCCCAAGTGTACTATCTCACACACAGATCCACCTGAGACCCCCAGTTTGAGTGATGATAGAAGCAGCTGGAGGTCTGCAGCAGTTATGGGAGATTATATATGTTCTTGGAGCTCGGGAGGTCTAAGCACTCCACTATCTATAATTGAAAATGTACTGAAGCAAATGGAAGCTTGTGATCTCCTGTGTATTTTATCAGATGCTTTGGACATTAAAGGAATTCCTGGAAAATTATAAATTGAAACACCTGTCACATAGTGGTAACAGGGAAAAAAAAATCGTACTCAGACTTTGGAAAGAAAAGAATAAATTGCCCATAAAATAATTCATAACAGATCTGCAGCTAGAATTGGTTATGAGAGTGTAATGTGGTATAAAAAAGAAACAGAATTTCAAAAATGCATGGGAACCACTGCTAATTCTTATATGGGAGCAAGAATAATTGGACAGAGATAGCTAATTGTTCTGCACGGAGTGCAAAAGGAAAACAAATATAACAGTATTACTTAAGGCATGTGAGGGAGAAATAGAGTAAATATATTTTTTCTTTATTCTAATTTTATAAGGAAATTTCACTCAAAGTGATATCAAATTGCTTTCACAATAGAAAGTACTATGAAAACATAAAAAGTGTGCCCTCATTTTCTCATTTTTTGATAAGAGGGACTCCAGACAAATCTAAGAATCAGTTTTAGTAAAACATACAGGAACATTATTTAATTAAGTACTCTAAAGATACTTCCAGGCAGAATGGTGGCAAGGATTGCCCTTCTCCCAAATCCCCAGGAAAATAACAAAATGTACAAATAGGATCCATACG
>NW_011888904.1:4686540-4707306 GCF_000151845.1 Pteropus vampyrus | reverse complement strand
AAGATAATACATTCACATGATTCAAAATTCAAAAATGTATACATGAAAAGTTCCCACACTTTTGCCCCAAAGCTATTTGGGCCCATTACCAGGACAAAACTAATTTATCGCGTATTTTTAAATGATTTGTAAAATTTTAGTTTTTGACATTAATAATGCAGTTTCTAGCTCACTTCTTGTTCTTTGATATTTTCATGTTTGTGTTTCCATGCTTACAGGCCTTTGGAATGCCACAGGCTCTGGGTCTAAGCACAGTGCCTGGAGCACCCCATCAATAACAGGGTCCTGGTCCTGGCCCTGGCTGTTCCTAACAACCCTGCATTACATTTACACACCTCCCCAGCAACTCCACTAGCAGTATACCCTCCCTGTGCCCCGGGCTGAAAATAAGGCAGCAAAGTTTCTAACTGGATGAACTATTTACTCAGATTTTTTAAAATCTCAAGGGCCATTTCTTACAGAATGATACCTAGACCTGCTACTCTTGGCTCAAAATCCTATCACCTTTACTTTCCCTCTTCCACACAAGAATGTTGGAAGGTTGTAGAAATGGGCATTTGGGATTTTGTGAGGCTAACAAATTTATAAGACTTATTATAGAGTTTACATTCTTCCCAGAGTAAGCACTAGTCAACTTACAGGAGTTCTCTTGCAGAGCATTCAAAGGAGTGTGCATTTGTTTTATGGCTCAATTATACAAAGATAATATGAGTGTGGTTTTATATGTGTAGGTACTACCACTTTTAAGATCTAGTTGGATATAATTCCACACATTTTTCAATGCTTTACCACATATTTAGGGATATGCATGTATGTATGCATATTTGTGTATGTGTATTTTATATATGTGTGTATGTGTGTGTGTTTATGTATGTATATATATATATAGAGAGAGAGAGAGACAGAGAGACAGAGAGATAGAGAGACAGAGAGACAGAGAGACAGAGAGAGAGAGATTGAGATTCCTTTGCTAGGACCTTGAACACTGCCTGCTGAAATGAAACCAGAGGTGTTCATCCATCCTGGAAGAGATGAGATCAGGGGATCTAAAATTGGTACAAAGATCCTTGAAGTCAATTAGAAGAACAATCTTCCCAGCCTAAGGCCAGTCACCAGGTGTTTTTGCAGCTCAGTTTTCCATTATGTTAGACACAAGTGCTGCTGCAGGCTCTCTTGAAATGAATGAAAAGAGCCTCATTTGTGTTAATAGTCAAAATGCATTCCGAAGGCAGCTGAGGTCTGAAGGCAGAGATATGATTTCGGCATCTCAGTGTTTGAAGATAACTTTGCCAAGGTGAGTGATCACTAACTCCCTCTGCCAGTGTCCTGCACTGGACAAACTTACTGTGCCTGGTGCAATGTCCCCTGCCTCTGAATCAGGGCTCTTAGGGAAGTACAGCTCTCACTTCTTTCATTCATAAAGCATGGTTCCTATAAATTCTTGGTTATTATATGGTATTCTGTGACATTAATCACTTTGTAACTATTAAATGCTAAGACTTCTGGAGTGGTAGGAGAAAAGAGTTGAAGATCAGGAGCCCAATACTCAGTCATGGCTCTGACGACAGTGGGAACAATGGCACAAAACATAACTCCCTTGCTCAAAAGTCAAGTAAAACTTTAAATTTAATCATGTTTGTGAAGTCAAATAGTTTTATATTTACCCAGAACTATTAATATTCTTAACTAATAAGTACAGATAACAAGTAGACATTATATAAAGACATATTCATTTGCCTGTGCAGATGAAGTTTAGGCATTCTGAAAATGAAATTTTTTTTTTCCCTTCAACTGTAACGTTACACAAGAAACACAAAATTATACCAATATTAAAAAGGATAAAAAACAGTAGAAGCCAAAGTCGAATGTTTTCCAGGAAGATATTCTGCTCCTTGAGAAAACCAGTAGAAGGAAAATTTTAGGTCATAAGTACCACTGAATATTTTTAGAACTGACTGCAGCGTTATCAGGAGTCTGCAGCAATCACCACTCGCATGCAGCAACCACAAGAAGAAAAAAGGCATTGGAAAAGCATAGAACTCCAAAGTCAGAAACAAGCACTAAGTCTCTTTGTAGTTACAATGTAGTTACTAAGTATTTGAATTTAGTATGATTATGAAAGAGGTGACTGTAATGGTGAAAAAAATATGTATGTGCTATTTAATACTATTTCAGAAACAGAGTAAATGCGTAATAAGCAATAACTGTCATTTTTTAATGTCATTATTTTTTAGTTCTGCAAAAAAAAGCAGAACTAAAGTTGAGGCAGCAGAGGGCAAACTATTGTAGAAATTCAGCACGTGGCAAGTTCTATTTTTAGTAAGTTTAAGGATAATGGTAATGTGTCCCTCCAAAATAGAAAAGAGCTAAAATATACATACATACATACATACATACATACATACATACATACATACATACATACATACAATGCAAAAAGAGTAAAAAGAGAAGAGATCTCTCCTACATCAGAGTTTAATATTAAGTGACTTTACTAATCTCTGTTCTGGCAACTATCACCATTAGGTGGTCTGTCTATTCCAAGACACCCCAGAAAGCCACCTACACTCTCAGTCCTCAGATAATCTAGAAGCCAGTGTGTTCCACCATCAGAATCAAGAAGCACAAAGCTCCAATTCAGAATGAGAAGCAGACAGCTCCTAATCATAGGGCTCTGTTTCTGAGTGTCTGGTTTATCAAGAGTTAAACCTCTGCATTCAAGTGCTGCTCCCAAATAAGAGATTGAAAAAGAAATCTTCTCTGATTAAGGAAATTGCAGGTTTTTATGTATGTTGATTTTGGAAAGGATATTGCAATATAATACAGTTCTTTAAAATTTTATGTAAATATTCCTAGATTATTCTGTGATTATTTTCTTTGAAAATTAAGAGACAATGATGAGGTTTGTACAAAATGTCTCCTAATTTCTTTCCTTTTAAATAACACAAATTTTCTTATTTTCCATCAATGATATCACAAATTCATGTCCCTATATGGTACACCAGTCTTGACTTACAAGAAATCCTCGCACCTGGCCAGCGAAATCCAAAACTGTACTTCCTTTGTTTGGGCTAAGTTTTAACTTTCTCAAGTTCATATTAAACTAATAGTACAGAATTTACCTGGAAAAGTAAAAAATACTTTTTCTATTTTTATTTTCATAGATCTTCATAATCCTTTGTAAAATTTTTTTAAAAAAAGCATGGAAAACACATAAGCTTCCAAAATGCTCCTAGATTTCCCTACTGTACAATACACACACTAACTAGAAAATATATTCTGATCCAGTAAGTATTCTTGATACATACAATAAATTAAGCTCTTATCACAAAAAATATTGGGCTGATTAAAATATGAAAAACTTTCCCAGCAAAACCTATAATTAAGCTTAAAGAGCCCTAGATATTGGAAAAGTGATCTAGAAATCAAAGGGAATGGGAGACATAGGACTGATCCTTTGATCTCTTTGAACCAGTTCATATTAAACATTTACTTTCTGACTTCTAGAGATTCAGAGATTCAAAACTGGATTAGACATAGACCCTGGTCTCAAGAATTTCAAAGTATAATGTGGAAAGTGAGAATACTGACAACTTTTATACTACTTGGCATTGTCCAAACTTACAAGATTCCCTTAACAGTTTCTTTACCCCAAGGGTTCCATCAGGCAGTTCCTGAAAGGCCCCTCCCATTCTGGAGAGTGGCCTGAAGAATATTTCCAGACATGGCCTCTGGGACACAGTCTGCCATGCCTGTTCCCTGTTTCCAAACCTTGGCTTCAATGCGTTGCTTTCTCTCTTCACTTCTACCTTGGTCTGGACACTTCGGAGTTTCTCTTGCTACCTGAGCTTATCTTTGCCCAGGATTCAGAATCCAGTTCCTCTCCAATCCATACCTCACAGCTGCCTTCTATTTCTATTCTCATTCATTCCTTGACTTGAGTGGATCCTGAATTCCAGCTGCCCCTGAACTCTGGGCATTCCCTTGCTTCTGTTGTAAAGTCGGGGGGGATCTTCTCAATGGACTCGGTGTAATGAAATGAGGTTTACAAAGATGCAGGAACACTTAAACCAGTCCCACGAGGACATTAAATTGCCAAGTGTTTGAGCAACTCAAAGTTAATGGCAATGATGATCACCACCTTTTATCCTTAGGGATTCTAGCCCTGTTTACAGGTGAGACAACAGGTTCACATGGGTTAAATAACTTGTCCAAGTTCATACAACTTGTAAATGTGAGGGACAGAGATAATATTCAATCTCAAATTTATTGCGCTCCAAAGCTGTACTCCATGCAAGATTATATATTTTTATTTTATTTTTAATGACAGTATCACCACTGTCACTGGATTCATTAAGATGGCAAATACTATAATGGAGCAGCTAGAGGCCATTGCCACTCAAGAAAATAACTGTTAATATGCCAGGTTTGGGGCCATGTCCTTTACAGAAATCATCTCATTTAAGCCTCAAAAATAACCGTATGGGATACATATTACTATTTTACTGTTATTTTCATTTTTCAAATAAAAAGAAAAAACTAAGGCACACAGAAGTTAAGTAACTTGCTAAGATCCCACAGCTACTAAGCAGGGGAGCTAAAATATCCCGACTCCATAGCCTATGACACTAGTCACCATGCATCCCCATCCTATCAGCCACTCCACCCATTTATCAATCTGACAGATGTGAGTGACTTCGATCTCAAAGGGGATTTACCCAATCTCCTTTGCTTAGCTGGTGTCGCACCCGCTCCTCACCATTCCTGTAGCTTCCAACTCAATCTATAAAATCAATCCTTGCTGAAACAAGAAGCTCTTACCAGTTGGTGTAACTAGTAAAAAATGGATCCTAAAGCAAAGTCTGAGTTAGACTTTCCTTCTCCTTTCTATGTAGGGGTGCAAGGGCTGCCAGTGTACTCTAAGATCATATCACAATCTAGGGGTGCTATCATCTGTTCCAAAACTGGAGATATAAGTGCTTAAACGGTATGAATTAGCGAAGAGGGAAACCCTGGATTAGGAAAACTGGATACATTTAACCAGTTAAATGATGTATTGTGATGTTGTTTATAAGAGTATTACTCACAGACTATTGTCCATTGATCTCATTGCTTTAGAATCATTTAAGACAATTTTTAAATGCAGATTTGTACACCTTCCTATGCCTGTGTCTAGAAACTCGGGGCAGGGGGGAGGTGCAGACAGGGCTCAGCAATCTTTATTTAACAATTAACAAGCACCTCTAGTGTTTAGGATGTAAATGCACACCAGAACCTGCCATGTGCTTATATGTTCTTCAGTATTCTAATTTGGGTTTTGCAACTGTTTTGACAGATTACGGTGAGAATTTATATTACTTCAGAGCTGACAGAATAATTTATTACTTCAATCATTATCAGAATAGATTATAGATGTTATAGATATATTCAAATACTTAGATAATTTTGTTTTCTATTGTCACTGAGGCCCAGTGCGTGCACGTGCACACACACACACTACCTCGAAGCAGCAAGTAGAATTCAATTCAAGCATATTTTTTTGCTTATTATTTCATACTGATTTTAAATGCATTAGCCCAAGTACTGCAGAGAGATGCTAATCAGTGCTTTGAGAACAAAGGGTTTTATACTCAAAAAAAAAAAAAAAAAAAAAAGAAGAGCTTGGGAAACTGCTTTCCTAAATCCTTCTGAAGATTCACAATACATACTAAAGATGCAAGGTGCTCCAGGGTAAAAAAGAAACTTGCTAACTTCATTTAATATTTGACAAACAAACTTATTCGCGTAGAAGGTGATCTTTTCCTTAACTTCTGTGCTTTCCTTACCACCAATTTGCTTAGCTCTGAATTCATTTACTCCCCAAATATATGTTACAAAATATGCAGCAACTATAAGCTAGGCAGTGTGTTAGTTAGATTAGGGGATAAAAGAGTGAATAAACTAGACAGACTATTCGACAGCCGCATATATTACCATTTGAAACTCGTCAAATCACAAAGGTTCCTCGTAGCCCAAGGGGCCCTGATGCAACGCAATCAGCTATATTGCTTCAGTTCCACCACTGACCTTACTTTAGTTACAGTTTGCAAAAGACTTGGAGAATCTCTAAACAAACTCGAAGGGACTGCTGAGCTGGGCTTAGCACGTGGAGGGACTCCCCAGGGAGCTGCATACCCAAGTGAGTTCTATAGCAATTACAGTATTATAGAATCTGTCTTGGTATACTTGAGAGCAAAATGGCTACTTCAAAACAGGCATTTGAACTAGTTGTTGAATCAAAATTTAGTTCGCAAATTTTATTCTGGGCAGTAGTTTCTTCATATTATGACACAATGCCAGTTGTATGTAGAGCTATTTCAAATGTTTACTGATAAATGAAGTAGATAATTGGGGTATTTATTTGACGATTTAGGTGGACAATGCTTTGTTATTGTATGTGTTATTGTTGGTTTATTAATTTTCTCTTGAAATAACAATGCTTTGTTATTGTATGTGTTATTGTTGGTTTATTAATTTTCTCTTGAAATTATACAGTCCACTAAAGGAGCAGGTCTTCCTATTATTTATCCCATTGCTTTGAGAATGAGTAAGAGAATGCTAACTCACTGGCTCATGTAAGAACTGATTTGGGGGCTTAATTTGTTTTAGTGACCATGCCAATGATAGGTACTCCGGGCTATAAATTCACATCTGTCACAGTGCAGGCAGTTTTGATTTTGTCTTTGCAAAAGATGCCTTCCAACAAGGAGAATCTGTAATCTGTAAGTGGTTTTATGACGGTTAAACATTAGACTCTCCCTTAGTTCTCTCCTATGGCAGAGGATATAAAGGTAGGAATTTAGGAATTGAAATGGGGTCAAAAGTCAGGTCATCTACACAAACAAAGGTAGCAATTTTTCCATTGTTACATCTTCCGCTTTGCCCAGCTGTAGCTTAGCCATGTATACCTAAACCTGGGACAACGTAAGACCCTTGTAACTCTCGGGAAGAATAAGCTGACTCACTTCAGCACCCTGAATTCTAAACATCAGCTAGATCAGCCCAGCTCATAAACAGTGCAAATATTGCTGCCCAATCATACACACATCTACATTATGGATATTAGCTCTGAATGTCTGTGTATTGTACTCCCTTTTCTTCTAAATAGTGGAATGCTTTGCTCTGGAATATGAACAAAATTTACAAATCAGTCACCTATACTAAACCAAATATGTTTGTTTCTTTGTTTGAGAGAGCAGAATTAGCCTCCATCTATTTAGTCAAGAACTATTTAGTGAAAGTTTACTATCTATTAGCTATTCTGCTAAGGGCTGGAGATACAGCAGGGAGAATGCGATGATGTCTAGAATTAAAAGTACACCTTCCGCAGTCATGTGAAGCTTGATTTGGAATGCACAAAATAGAGAGTGTATTAGTTTTGAAGTTGCCTCATAAGTTTGGGTCACACTCTTTCAGGCTCATTCCTACTCCCACCCGCTTTGAGAATATTCATAGAATCCTAACTTCCAGCTGAAGGACTTTCAAAAGGAAGACTGTGTAGGAATGAAGGGAAAAAATGAGAGGAAGACTTTTAATAAAAGATGTTTAAAGTAGAGAGAAAATTAAGTGACCTAATTTGGGAATATGGTGTACAAGGTCACATGTAATGTTTGAGAAGTCTCTACCACAAAGAGGCCATCAGAGGTACCACTCTGCCAATATCAAGTTTACCATTTAAGACAAAAATGAAAAGAAAAAAAAATCAAGTTGTACTATGCCTTTATAACCTGAATTTTGAGAACTACCACCTGGTTTCAAGAGGGAAAACAACATGAGTAGAAAATCAGCATTCCATTATCAAATGGCTAGATTTTGGTCTTTTAGTAGAAAATTCTGAAATTTTTATATACATCACTTATTTACCTTCTAACATGTAGGTTTTTTATTTGTCTGTATTTATTATTTTCTACTGAATAAAATCTATATTGAGTCTTCTAAAGTGCTCTTAGAGAGTACAGTATAACTACATGTGGAGTATAAATGCAATATGTGTGTGTGTTTGCACACAAATAAACTTTATAACACTGAGCAATTTATCCTTGGAGCTTGAGATAGCACTTTGTGAGGTGGCTTTAAACAAGAGGTGGGAGAAACTGGAGCTTTTTGTGTTTGTCTCAAGAGAATAAAGCTTTTTCCTTGAGTTCTCTGATGCAATGTAATGTTTGAGATTTATAGAAATAGCATCCTTTTCCCCTGAGAATAAAATCATCCCCAAGGCAGAAAAATAACCCTGCAACATGTAACTAGCAGGTAGTCTATTTCATCAGCTACTCAAATAAAAGTTGCAGAAATTTGAGAAAAAGAACATTTTAAATTATATTGCAAAAGCATATTATTCCCTTAACAGAGCTCATAGCCCATTGTGCCTCACCAAAAGAAAAGGCCTAGAATTATTAAAGCTGCCTCTCTTTCTGCTTTGTCCTCTATGCCACAGAAATCCAGTTCCCAAGGAGGCTTTGCAATCAAGGATAGCTGTTCAACAAGCTCACCAGTCAGCTTTTCCTGTTGTTTACATTGCTGCCAGTCCCACCAAATGTTCCAGGTGTTCAAGAACATTCTGACAGTTAAGTAGAGAATGAAAGCTTTCCCTCTTTCCATGACAAAGTTGCTTCATCACCAAACTCCTGAGTTTCCTTTTTCCCCCCTACCCCCACCCCTTGCAACCCCTGAAGCCTGGCTTCCCCCCCACCACACCCCCCACAGGATGTTAGTGTCCCGGGGTCCTGTCCAAAGCATGTGTTCCCCTCTCACAGCACTGGAATCAACAGCCACTCCCTTCTTCCTGACATTCCCGCCCCCATGGCTTCCCCTCCATTTCTCAAGCTTGCTTTTTCTTGAACATGTCTGACTCTCCATCTCAGTTTGTCTTGCCTTCTTGTCCTTTAAGTATTCATGGTCCTAATGCTTCTTCCTCAGTCTTCTTTCTTGTATATTCTTCTTAAGCTGGGCTTCCTTAGGTAAGCCACTTCTCTCTGGTTCTCAGTTGACACATATGTGGAGGGAAGAAGATACTGGACTGGGTAATTTTTGTGATTTAATCCCATTCTCAAATTTTGTGACGATAACCCAGAGAGAAATGACAATGGAGCTAGAAAGCTACATACCCAGGAAGAGAAAAAGACAGGCTCGGGAGAATGAATCTCAGGAAGGACATCATGAGAGAATTAGGTGCCACGGCTCAGGACAGGCCCCAGAACCCTGTGAGCCCCACTGAGATTTTCTAATAAACATCAAATGTAGCTTGTAAAGGGGAATAGGTCACAAAAGGGAGGACTGAGAAGTGTCTGGACAAGAAACTGGATATGTTGCCTTTTTTTCCTTTCTTTATTTTTCTCTTTTCTTCCCTTCCTGACCCAAAGAAAAGCAAGGTAGAATCAATAGTCTCAGATCATCTGGTTTTGCTTCAGGAAGCCCAAGCATCAGATACCTGACTCTAATTAGTCAATTAGGGCTCACCTAGGATTCAAAACCAGCTAAAGTACTCTCTTTAATTAAGGACTCTATAAGGAAAACAAGAGGCTTTCTTGATAGTGCAAGTGTTCTGGAATGAAAACTCTACACACATGGTTTATGGGTAACTTGTACATAAAAATTATAAAGAATATTCATTTGGGATTTGATATAAATGTCCAGCTGTTCCTTGTTAGAGACCTGGTAAAAAGCCTGCACCAGATGTGACTGAAGCCTTCTGCTCTGTTCCCCACGACCAACCCTGACTGCATTGGGATGTCTCAGTTGGTTTGGGGGCCTTAATGCCATCTTCTATCACTGCTGAAGAAGTTTGTTTGTGCCCACATGTCTACAAAACACCTAGAGCACATTACTTGTTACCCAGGTATAATGGGTAACAATTCCAAGGCTATCACGAGACCTGTTCTACAAGGTTCAGGTTCAAATAATACCTTTTTTCTTTTTCCCATTTTGTCATTTATTTAGAACAGTAGTTCTCAACTGGAGAACCCTAAGACACATTTGGCAATGTGTGGAGACAATATTGATTGTCACACTGACAGAGAGGGTTGATAATGATATCCAGTGGATAAAGGTCAGAGATGCTGCTAAACATCTTACAATGCAGAGAACAGTGCCCACACACACACACGAAATAATAATTATTATTATACAATCCAAAATTTCAGTAGTGCCAAGGTTGAGAAACTCTTGATTTATAACAAACTCAATGAATTCTCTGTCACGATTTATAAGAAGTCCAGTATCAGTCACCCAGGTACCCTCTCCCCTTCGCTCCCTCCCTTCGCTTCCCTCCTTTCATTTTGGAAGTTTGTGGTGAGCCTGAAGAGAGATCCCTGGGACTTCCAGTTTGGGATGGTGAGCTCTGCCTCTCAGTCTATGGTTACTTGATGTTCCGTGTGACCACGTGGTAACACGGGTCTGAAACAAAGGGGTTTGCCCTTACCTCTTGTTTTCCCACAAAAGACCCTTGATGTTGCCAGTTGGATCTAGGACTACCTAAAAGATGTTTTTTTGTTTTTGTTTTTGTTTTTGTTTTTGTTTTGCCTTTTCTGGAGCTAAGGAGAGCCAGGGCCTTAGGCATGTTATGCCTTTATTAACCAATTACTGGGATAATCTAAATGCCTTTCAATTCTTACTGATGAGACCACAGCAGTGAAAAATAAAACACAAGAAATTTCCCAGTGGGTCCTCTTGCGATGTGGAATTCTCAGTAACTTCCCTGATTCTGGTAAGGACTTCTCTCAAGCTGAGGCCTCTGAGTCCTGAATTCTGCCCCTGGGAATACTCCTCACATTTCACCAGCCCTATAATGTTGGGAAAGGTGAGAAAACTGACCCCGCCCCACCCCCCCTGGAGAAAAGGGTAATTCTCTGATACAACATCAGATCAACTAATGGATGTCACGTGGTACAGACAGCTGAGCATGGCTTCTTCCATGGCCTGCCTGCCACCACATACCCTCACCACTGGTGATGGTTTCAGACTTTCCCATTTAACTATGCCGTACACAATGTATGCTGACTCCGAGTCTTTATCAAAATATATCATAGAAGTGTAGTGATCAGTGCACACATTTAGTTCTGAGGGCTTCTGAGCTCTTTGTGAAAAAGACTGTCTCAGTCATCTCCACAAAGTCAGCACAAGCCTCAGTGCTTAGCACATAGGAAGCACTTAGAATTACAGAATGGAAAAAGCAACTAAATAAATAATTTCCAAGTGAAATATTTGTAAGGATTTATAAAGAAAAGTAGGATGGGAATAGCTATCCAGAATTCACAGGGCAATATTTTATACAGACAGCTGAAAAGATCAGCACACAATTCTTCCGAAGCTTTTAGCATAATGGAATAAAAATCAGAAACAGATGATTTTTTTTTTCTGTCACATGGAAATCGTAGCAGCAAATAAACTCTGTCTTTTATTTTTGGAAGACAATAATAAAATCTCACACATCAACAGTTGAATTATTTGTCTCACAAGGTTAGCTGAAAAACTTACCTGCAAGTTAAACAGTTAGAGATGATGGGGTGGGCTTTCAGAGGCTTACTACCTCTCACGCATCTCAAGGACAAAAAAGACTGACATCAAAGCGTTATGGACATATAAGCAGATTCTCTCCAAATACCCACTTTGATCTAAAGGCAGCTTAAAATCTGCCTGCTTTTAGGGATAGTTTTCAGTTATATGAATGATCTTTCTACTGGGCTCATTTAGCCCAAGGTCAGGGAACTATCATGCAAATGAATTTCACTAAGAGGAATTCTGATTTTACACCATTGGGTATATTTGACTCACAAGAATGAGAAATGGATGAAGTCAAGATTGCACTTACTATTATTCTGACCCTTGGGTCCTTGTTACCAAACTGTTGAACCTCTTGAATTAAATCTCTAGATTAAGTTTAAAGTCTTCATTAAATAGCAAATTATAACCTATGCTGGAATCTCCAGTTACCTCAAAAACTGGCATAAAATTATCAACACATTTTTCTTTATTTTTAAAGACTGTGCTTCATTGAGCAAAGAATAGCTTCAGATGAAGGTTATAATATCAAAGTAATAATAACTATAGCCAATGTACTTAATATTTATCTCAGTTTACATCTCAGATGTGCAAATAAACATAACTTTATAATAATTATTAGTAACTTGACCTGATATCTATTTCCCGCTCCACCATGATGGCAGAAACTTAATCCCAGATAATTTGGGGTCTCTTCCTCTTTTCTTAAGAGTTGTATCTAAGTTTTGCATGACTTGTACAATGCTATGGCATTTGATACAAGGGGTGGGACTCTAATGTGGTCTTCAATATCATATGTCCATGCAGATTTTTTCTGAGATAGCTCTTACCTCTTCTAGTTCTCTGTCATTAATCTGCACATGCCACCACTGAAAGAAATATCACTAGCTTCTCTCTTCCCTTCAGATCTGATGGCTCTCATATTTCCTCTCATTTTATGGGCACGAAATATAGTCTAATCTTTCCATGTTATGCTAAGACACCAAAATCTCTGTCAAACTGACCAACACTCATTCTTTCTAATCTTACCACGACTATTTCCTCTCTGAATCCCAGGCTTCCTCCAGAAATCAGGATACGAGGTCCAACTCCCTGAAAAAATCCATCTCCTTTCCTCCAGCTTAGGTAGAAAGGTAATTCTCTTTCTCACTAACCCTAATATTTTAGCCATGCCTAAAGTCTTCTCCAGTCATCTAAGGACTTAGGCTTTTGGAGACAAAGTCAATAGTACTTCTTTGTTTCTGTCTTCTGACCTGTCCCATCCCTGCCTTAATCAAAGAGCACAGACCTGTCAGCTCCTTGAATGGGGTAGGGGTGGGAGGTATAAGAAAAAAATGAAGCATCAGGAGAAAAAGAATAGGTTAGTATCTCAAAATGTTACCTTACCACACTTATATTTATTGAGTATCCTCCTCCTATGGTTAATTTGTGTGATTTGTTTTTCTGTTTCCTCATCTGTCAGTCCAAGTCCAATGTTTGTCATGAGACAGCTTTGCAGGATGGTCACTCATCCATCCCCTTTACTACCCATTCAGATGCTGCCACTTTCCTTCATATAACTAAATATAGGGTTTGGAGGTTTATGCAGAGCCCACAGCTTCATTTATGATTCCTAGCAGATATTCATCTAGTAATGGTCCATTGGGCTGAGGTTGGATCTTTTCTTCCTCAATCTGGTCATTTCTCTCAACCCTCTGTATTCACTATTCCAACTCTACCTCTGTTTTCATTTTTTGGCTGACAAAAGTTCCGGACAAAAGACTTCTCTCATAGTACATCGGACAATGCATTTTTTTCCAGGCTCTTCTTCCTTCTGCAATGTTGTACCTTTAGAGTCACATTTGCTACACAGATTAGAGAATGATACTCTCCATTTCAGGGCTGACAAACTGGGAAATTATAACATAGCGGGGAAGAGATGATTCCAGCTTAATCTGGCTTAGAACATTTCATGCATAACTGTATAACAGTTCTGATTTTTTCAAACTATATCCCTTCACTGCCCTAGAGTAGATAGATGAATAAAGAGGGAACCAATTAGAGTTTTCCGATATCTTCCAGAGGAACTATTTTAGGTAGAGTACATAGTTTGCCATCTAGGAAAGTGCTTCTCAATCCTTACCTTCAATGATGCAGCTAATGAAAAGTAAGGCCAGATTTTGAACTACAGTCTCCTCTTCATCATTACCATTGTTAATTTGTTGTTTTTTCATATTCTTTTGAATTTTCAGTGGGATCTTGATGACATAGGTATTGGGCACATCTAATCTGCTACTTTAGATGTCCTAAAGCTGGAAATTTTATCCATGACTACCTAACTCTATCCCACCACGCTTTCTGCTACTTCATGTAGCTGTTTAAGGCAGGCCTTAAATGTAGTGCAGTCAATTCTAATTCTTAAATACTTGAGTCTCTTTCAAAAATAGATTTGAATCCTTTATTATAACCTCGATTTGTATTTCCTGAATGCAATCGGGGGATTCAGTAATTAAAAAATATGTGGCCTATACCATAAAAACATTTGTAGATGGAAGAAGTTCTAGGCAGAAGTCAACAGTAGGCTTTTGACATATCAAACACATAACTTTAATGGAGTTCTTGGTGATTCGAGACTCCACAATTGGGATATAATATGATAAAAGAGAAAAAAAGTCCAGTGTAAAGGACCCAAATCCAAATTCCTGCTCTAGATTTTGAGCAACAATTCTGAGTCTTGACTTTCTGATTTGTAAAATAGAGATAACGATGTTTACTCCCAGGAGTGTACATATATTAAATGAGTTTATATCTAAAGTTTTGGACATACACAGAAGGTACACAAAAATAGTAGTTATCTTATCATGTTAGATACTACTGATTTCAAGTAACCAAATACCTAACTCAGAATGACTTAATAATAAAGGAGATACCTTGTATTACGTAGGTGAAAAGTTCAAAAACAGTGGGCTTCACATGGAATTTAATATAACAGTTCGTAAAGTCAATCAGGACTCTAAATGCTCTCTGAAATTGCCTCAGGTTTGCTCTCTTCCTTGAGTCAGCTTTGTGTTGAAGGTACCTTCCCTCATGCTGACAAAATGGTTCATCCCACTCCCCCAAAGAAGAGAATGAGCATTTGCTCCAGAATTACTAGCAGGAGTCTTGAGATTCACTCTGATTCATCATTCCAGAAACAAGTGGCCAAGGAAGTAAAATCCACTGATTGGCTCAGCTTTAAGGCTCTGCCTTCAGAGCAGGATATAAGACTACTCTTTGCAAACCCTCAATATCTCTCTTTCATTCCCCCCATTTCTTCCCACACCCCCAACCCCTCTACAAAAATCTTTTCTAGCCTGAATTTGGGAGATGGAAAAAGGGAGCCTTCTCTGTTCAAGTTCTCAAATATTTTTCTGTACTTAAAGTTCTCTACACATTCCTAAAACTTTAGGTTTTTGAAAACCAAAGCTGGAAAGTTCTTTGTTTCTATATTTTAACCCAGTACATCCCACCTCTGTGACCATGCTCACTTGATACTTTTTTTCCTTTCCTAGAATCAGAGGAGTTAGAAAATCTTGCAATTATTTGAATACAATACTTATATTTGCCTGTGGAGACAAGACGCACTACACACATAACACTTATTTCAGTAATCATCAGCATTTTCATTCTGGTGAGTTTTTATAGCTGCCTCAGTATTAGCAATAAACTCTAAGGACTACCTTGCTAATACTGTTGAACAAATAAATAAGGACATTTCTAATCCCCAACCTATAGGTATGAGGACTTGAGCATGCACAAAATCTTAAGGTATGCCCAAGGAGTCCTTGTGGGAGCCCCACCAACTCTGGGGTCGGATTCTTATAAGCAGTTATAACTGAATCTAGGTATTCTGGTTTTCATCAGCTGTTGGGATTTGATAGCTGAACCTAACAATCTTTGTGTGGGATTCTCATTCTGTTCTTGTAGTTTAAAAAGAAAACCAGCAACAACAAATTGCTGAGAATAAAGAAATGCAGCTTTTCAATTCCCGATCAATGGTAGCAGAATTATACTCAGTTGCATATCTTGGAATATTTAGGCTATTGTTTGTCTGAACACAACATTGCTTCAAAAGGTCAATGTGGAACCATCAAACAGACAGACACAGAAAGACAAACAAGAAAACCTTCCAGACTTCCAGAATGGCTCTTTTTTCCCCTCTACAAACTTCAAGGACTGGTGACATCATAATTTACATACGGAGCTTTGCATATACTCAATTCGTGATTTCTTTCCTTATTACCATTATTCTGTGAAGAAAGCTATACATTCTTCCTAAACTCCTGGACCGGGCCTTCAGCTGTTTCTCAACACAGCCCCAGTGAGAGGTGGCAAGGATTTGTAGCAGAGGCCCTAATTGAAATTGGATACATGGGGCTTTTCAGTGAAGCTGCAAGTAGGGGGTCTGTGTTAGATTATTTTAAATACTGTTTCGTGTTGTTAAAGTTGTATTGTATATGTGTTAATATTGGATTTGGCTGAAATTCTGTCTGAAAACATTTTATTCAAGAGATTTTAATAAATGATAAGCCGAGGGAAAATGTATAAAACTTTGAGGAAGAAATAATCTGGCAGTCCATAACTGCAGTCCTCAGACACCCTTGAAAATAACGAACCACACCTAGGAGTTACCAAACCCTCAATGGGCAGTTTGGGCTCCAGATACTTAACTGAAGAACACCTAGGTGGATAACCCAGGAGAGTAACAATTCCTGACACTGGACTCAAGTCTTCCACATATAAAGTCCTTTTAACCAGGCTTCGTCTTTTAATAGTTCACCTATAATAGTTGTTGCCACAGATTGGGCACTTTATATGTATTGAATGAGTAAATTAATGAATGACCCACCTTCAGATTTTGGTGTGTTCTGGCACTCCAATCACCTTCAGCCCAAGCAGTGGCTTTCGACAGTAGAGATTTTCAGATAGACACACAAAGACCCTAAAATGAAAACATACTATCACTGAGTCACATGTTAAAAGAATCAACCTTTTCTCCTGTAACATAGTAAGCCAAAAGAGATATAAGCACAAGGACATGCTGCCAAGACCAATATCAACCCACTTACCGATTTAGAATAGCCAGCATTTCTTTGAGAAAAACAGTTAAGTGTAAGAATAAGAGTTGTGGGGGAAAAATGCAACATGCATTTCTCTCCAAATGATTTCATTAGATTTTCCAGCCTGGGACAGTCAGATGCAAAATTACAAATGGTGAGGAGGAAATAAATCCTTCTGAGCAGACCAATCAGGGAAGTGTTCCCTGTCATTCTGCTCATCTAACCTCATCCATTGGTCGAATCTCCCTCAGCTTCCCAGGCTGCATCCAGCTGACCCACCTCTGAGGCTCCGTACTTTCTAGCCTCTCCCCTGAGACCTGCGCCCCAGCCCAGAAGCCACCATAGACATGATGAAACTGTTGACCAACAGTCGTGAGTATGAGTAAAATAATAAGTAAACAATTAGAGTAAACTCTTTCCCAAGGGAGGCATATATTAGCTGTCTATTTCAAAAATTAGGCTTTCTAACAGGGCTCAGTAGTTATAAATTCATCAAAACAAACACACTGATTTAATGAAAGGAATGAAAGAAAAACAGGAAGAAGAAAGGGAGAGAGGGAGGGAGGGAAAGGAAAGGAAAGGAGTGAAGGAGGGAGGAAAGAACTTAATTTTCATTTTCTTTTACATTTTAAAAACATCATAGCTGATACCATTCACCACTTTCTAGAAGGCTAAGTAATGTAACCAACCCTTGATTTCGACAGCTATAATTTGGAAATGAAAAAACCCTCATTTCTTAAAAACTAAGAAAATAGAACTCTCAAAGTAAATAAAACCCACGAGCTAAATTATTTACAGAACCCCAGGTGATTATTTACTCTTTAATGTAATTTCATTTTTCAACTTCTCTCATTTATGCACCCTCAAAGTCCCTCTTCCTTGATTACAACAATCATTATCTGGCTGGGCTGTGGCCTTGTTCGAACACTATCAGCCAATTTATCTGCCGGTGGGAAATCCAGGGCATGATTGCCCTAAGAGATTTCAAGGAACAAGATAGACTAATTTATAAAGTCCTTCCTTATGTTTCATTTCAGAATAGTAGTAACTGTAGAATAAATGCATTTACATTATTAAAAAAATTCCCCACCTCTTTTCTATTTATTCAAATGTAGTTTAAATTCAAAAGTCTTCATTTGAAAAATCATTGACTTTGTAGGTTAAAAAGATTGTTGCTTGTAGGATTTTAGATTACCTTTTGAAGGAAAAGACACAGAATCAGGATTTGGGCAGTAAAAGGGCACTTACTTGATTTTTTTTTTTTTTTAATATCTTATTTTTTTAAAAGCAGTTTTAGGGGGACAGCAAAATTAAGAGTCAGGTATACAATTTTCCCATACACCCTCTGTTCTCACACATGCATAGCCTCCCCATTATTAATATCCCCACCAGAATTGTACATTTGTTACAACTGATGAACCAATATTGACACATCATAGTCACCGAAAGTGCACAGTTTACCTTAGGGTTCACTCTTAGTGTTGTACATTGTTTGGGTGTGGACAAATGTATAATGAGATGTATCCATTGTAGTTATCATACAGAGGATTTTCATTGTCCTAAATGTCCTCTGTGTTCTGCCTATTCATCCTTCCTCAACCCTCAAAACCTGGAAACCACTAATCTTTTTACCGTCTCCATATTTTTGCCTTTTCAAGAATCTCATACAGTTGAATCATACACTTTGGAGCCTTTTGAGACTGGCTTCTTTCACTTAGTAATATGCATGTGTTTTCTCCATGTCTTTTCATGGCTTGATAGCTCATTTCACTTTAATACTGAATAATTTTTCTTTCTCTGGATGTAACAGTTTATTAATCCATTCACCTACTAAAGGATATCTTTTTCACTTCTAAGTATTGGCAGTTATGAATAAAATCGCTATAAACATCCATGTGCAGGTTTTATGTGAACATAAATTTTCAACTCCTTTGGATATATACCAAAGAACATGATTACTATATCATATGGTAAGAATATGCTTAGTTTTAGAAACCACTCAACTGTCTTTCAGAGCAGCTGTGCCATTTTCATTCCCACTAGCAATGAACAAGAGTTCCTGTTGCTCCACATCCTTGCCAACATTTGGTGTTGTCAATGTTCCACATTTTGGCCATTCTAGTAGGTGTACAGTGGCATCTCATCTCATTGTTATTTAAATTGTTTTTCCCTAATGCCATATACTTATTTGCCACCTGTATATCTTCTCTGATAAGATATCTGTTAAAGTCTTTGATCCATTTTTTAAATTGGGTTTTTTTCTATTAATGAAATTTTAAGAATTCTTTATATATTTTGGATAACAGTCCTTTATCAAACCTATCTTTTGCAAATATTTTCTCCCAGTCAGTGGCTTGTCTTCTCATTCTCTTGACATTTTCACAGAGCCGAAATTTTTAATTTTAATTAAGTCTTTTATTAATTATTTATTTCATGGATCATGGATCACGCCTCTGGTGTTACATCTAAAAACTCATCGCCATATCCAAGGTCATCTAGGTTTTCTCTTATGTTATCTTCTAGGAGCTTCATAGTTCTACATTTGACATTTAGATCTGTGATCCATTTTGAATTAATTTTTGTAAAGATGTAAGGTCTGAGACTAGATTTATCTTTTTTTTCCATGTGGTTATCCAGTTGTTCCAGCACTATCTGTTGAAAAAGACTATCTTCCAAATGTGATAATCAACATGACCTGCTCATTCCAACATAACTTTGTCACTTATCAAACAGGCTTTATTGGGGATGGGCCTGTGCTGTATGAGAACTACAGAAACAAATAGATTGGCCTATATAAAATCTCGCTGTTGTCTGTCCAACCATATCTATATTTATCCTGCTCTTGCCTTCCTATATTAAATTTCACTATTATTTACATTCTTATTTTAAGCATCTTCAGATTCTTAATAAACAAACACTAAAAAACAAAACGAAACAAAACAAAAACAACCTAGAAGATAATTTAGGTTTCTCATAGCTCAGAAGACATGTTTAAAGATTAATGTTCCGAAAGTATAATCCCCATCAGCCTCATTAACATTTACACATGGTTAAGGTTGAAATGGGACATTATACATCCTTAGTTCATTTCACTCTCCTTTGAGGGATGACGCTGAGGGCATGTGCGGGTGTGGCTGTCACACATGATGCATTACCACTATTTAAGACTGTGCTTGTTTTGTGAACACCAGTGCAGTTTTCAGAGCCTTCCGTTGGCCATTTGATTCTCCCAGTCACATTTACCCTAAGTGGCCTTGTTTGAAGCTCTAATTGAGAATGATCATATACGTTTATGTCCTGTCCTTCATCTTGGGTTAGCCCCATTTGAGCTCATCCCATACAAGCTGGTTTATCATCTGTTGCAATCTATTCTCCACACATGCCCTCGTTCAGTTCCTTGCAGTCCTGATAAGCTTCACCAAAACTGCATTTTAGTTTTGGCCTCATATCTAGGTTGATGAAATAACTCAAAAACCCCCAATGAGGCATCCTGGAGCTAATCTAAGTTTCCCCATCACCTAGGTAATAAGAAATTGCCCCTACTTGATAGATTCGTATTTGGCATTGAGTTTGATGCCACATTTACCATACTCTCAGAAGATATTCTTCAATTTTAATCATTTTCCAAATTCTTTGGTCCTTAACACATTGCTGACAAAGTGATATTTATGTAGAAATAACTGACAGTTTTCAGCTGTCTCAACAAATCTAAGGAAGGCTGTTGAATAGCCTCTGAGTTTTAGTTTTTGTTTTTCCAGTTGATTTATGTTCATAACACTGTACCAATTTTCTAAAACTTAGCCCTTTGTGTCTTATGTTAGCAGTACTGGCATGGCATACATTAATAACAATTAATAGATTAATGTCATTAATGATTGCATTTATTTTTTTAATTAGCACTTTTGTTATTCTAAGATAATGCTTCCTGAACTTAATAATCATGCTCTTGAGAGAGCAACACCCAGTTGTTTGTGACTAAAAGCAGCTATCGGGAGAGATATGTAATTGAAACCAAACTCTTATACCTAAGACAAATTCAAAAGTACATACATTTATAACTACTATTTAAAGCACTGTATGAAATGCAAAATAAGAAAGACATATTTACCACTGGACAGAGTAGAAATTCTAAGTTGGAGGTAAAAAAAAAAAA
>NW_011888904.1:4678643-4686025 GCF_000151845.1 Pteropus vampyrus | reverse complement strand
CTGCCCAAAAGTTGCCCTCTCCAACTTGCAATCATAGTGAGGTCCTCAAAAGGCAGCAGAGCCAGCATGCCACTAGCAGCACTGTCCAATAGAACTTTCTGCAGAGATGGAAATGTTCTATATCTTCAATATGGTAGCCATTGGCCAAATGTGGGTATTGAGCATTTAAAATATAGTTAGTATGACTAAGAAACTGAATTTTTATTTAATTTCAGTCAATTTAAATAGTCACTTGTAGCTAGTGGCTATTGTTATTGGACAGCACAGCTTTAGAGACAGCCTAAGTCCAAGCCCCATTGCTGTATTTTCTGGCCCCGTTGCATTGGGAAAGTGACTTTAATTCTCTGAGCCTCAGTCTCTCATATCTGAGAGTAATATATTACTTACCTAATAGTGCCACTGCAAAGATAAACTATGCTCTAAATTGAAGCACCTAGAATAGGATATATTCTAGAGTAAGGTTTCAGGAATTATAGGTATTACATGCATTTAAAAATACTTACTTACATTTCCCCATGATTGAGCTGGGTTTGCTCTTCTCAGAGTATTGATTCATTGAAGTAGTCACACCAAAATCACGTTCAGTTGACCCTTAAGAAAACATAGAGAAAACATCAACCAATATTACTTGATGGAATTATAACAAAAGCTTTTTTCAACTATACCTTGGGGAAATACAACGACAACCATGCCTAGCTGAGCCTTGGAGAAACATACCTAAACCGATTTTTTAATCAAGAGAGATCTTATTCTGTAGGTGTTTCAAAAGCCAAGTCATAACAAAATTTCTTAAACCAATGACATATTTTGTTTGGTCGGTTTGGGCCTTGCCTGAAATATCTGATGTAGATATTTAACAAAGGGTCATCAATAATCATTTATTAAAGCAGGAAATCAATTTAATAAAATCTTCATTGAATACCTGCTCTGTGCTAAGTGTAATGGAATGCACAAGAATAATATGACATCGTCTTGGCTTTTAAGAATTTCACAGTGTTTTTGGCGACGCAATCTTTTCAAAGCACAAATGGCAGAAAAATGAAATATAAGTGCCATGGGTGTTTGGAAGAGAAAAGCTCAGTGTCAGTTGAAACAGTTGAGGTGAGCTTAATAGATGGAGGTGGGCATCAGATCATAAAGCCCAACAAAAAGCATTGCTCATCTTCCATGTCTGAAAGGATTAGTATAGGAGGAATCATTTATGGAAGCACATGCTTATAGTGGGCATCGTTTAAATTGTGCAGGCTGGTATGGAAATTAAATAAGTATCCTTTTGAATCAATTCATTCAACAAATAGGTACTAAGCATCTCTTAGGTGGCTGGCAAGGACACATCATAGGTAGCTCGTGGTTTGCTCAGATTCGTATAGTTGAAAACTTCATGTGGGTTGGGGAATCCGCTTTATGCATGACAGCTTTGTACCCCCATATTCATAAACCAGAATGCCCTAGTACATGAAGATGTAAATTTACATGGTTATCACAACAAAAATTTCTACAGAAATATTACTGTCTAGATGTCCGGGTGTTCACTTTAAATCATTATGAGTGGGCTTTATGTTTCAAGTTTTTCAGTTTCAATGTCCTTTATTATTCCTTTTAAAAGAATATTTTTTACAAAAATTCCTACTGGGTAGATCAAAATGTTATCATTTTTAAAATAGTCACAAGTATAGGCCAACAAGGGCTTTCATATCTCTTGTTCTAAGCAGAAACTTTGAAATGTAAATTCTAAAATCATAGAATCATATAATTTTCTCCTAAGAATATAAGCCTCCATTTTTGCAACATACCTAAAATAAGCAGGAAATTTCTTTAGTATTAGGGGCCAGCAAACTACTTATCCCCCAAAAAACGTATTATATTAAATATATTGGGGTGACACTGATTGATAAAATTATATAGGTTTTAAGGGTACAATTCAATAATATGTCATATGTATTTTATATGTTACATAGATTTTAAGGGCACAATTCAATAATACATCATATTACATTGTGTCTTCACCACTCGAAGTGAAATTTCCAGTAGGGTAAATGTGGTCAAAAAAATGTTTCAAGGATTCACAAATAAAAATAGAAAAAGAAATAAATAAATTTTAAAAAAGAAAATGAGTTAAAAAAAAAAAACTAGCTAATGCCCCACCTCCAGTTTCATATAAAAATATTGACTCTTCTATTTGAGCCAGAGTGAAAGAGATGATATGACATCTCCTCCATTCCCAAAGTGTGGTCCTTGGATTAGCAATATCCGCATTGTGTGGGAACTTCTTAGAAATCAGAATCTTAGGCTCTGCCTCAGACAGACTCAGTCAGAATTCACTGAATCTGCTTTTAAAAGATTCCCAGGTGATAGATATGCACATGGGAAGTTGAAAAGTACTGCTTTAAGAAATATTAAAATATTACTAAATTAACTTGAAAATACAGTGCCCATTAACTCAGCCCTGTGTCCTCAATTTCTTTCACAGCTAACTACATGTAAATTGGTCCTACAGAATAGACAGGAATAGTGCTTTCATGTTGAAACAACAAAGGATTCTTAACTGGTGAGAACATTTCCTCCTGCTCAAATAAATACTGAACATGCATTTTTTAAATATCAGTTTAAAGAGATGACAAATTGCTTTTCTCCTGGGTCACATACATGAATGTAGAGTCATCTTTCCCATCAACTGTTTCATATTTTAAGTTAAAGTGAGGTATAAATGCAACCTAATAAGTACTACAATTAACTAAATAATGATGAAAGTAGAATTGGAAAGATTGAGGATCAAAGAGATAGCAAGGCAGTCAAGAGAAATGGAGAGAACAACTGGGTCAAGGGAAGCGGTGTCCTGGAATCCCTGCTTCCTTACCTCTCAGGGTCCTCTTGGACAATCTACCTCCATGCTTCAGAGAGATGAGGCAGACCTGGAAGCAGGGCCCTAAGCCAGAGACAGTCATTTACAAAATACTCTCGAGGGCAAATGAAATTAAGCCCACTGTCATTGTAACCAGAGGCATTCATGTTAAATGTTAAAGCTTAAAAACTGGAATAGAAGTGCATCTTTTAGTTTGGAAAGATTAATGATAAAAATAAATCAAAGAAGATCTAGCTTATAGTTGTTGGCTTTTTGTAGTTGTTAGCTTCAACTAACAATTCCTTATGAAAAAGAAGGAACAAAACCTTTGCTTAAACATGAGTTTCTACTCTTGTGTAAAAGCAAATTCATGAAAATTCATCTAGGATGATTTGCTCACTCAATCACTCTAATGGGGGCTAGGAGTTTAATATAAATAAACCAAGTATAATGAAATCATTGAAATAAAGTATTAAAAGGGCCCTAATAATAGTGGTATTCTAATAAATGTTTAAAAACTGGCTCTCTGGCAGGGGAGGGGGGGGGGAGCCCAAACTGCCAATTTCAATGACATAAATGCTCCCAACACCATTGGTTTCAGGCTACCATTGTAATGGCATTGAATGCAAAGTTTGGAAGAGATTCACATAATTGGTTTTCAGGAACCCATAAAAGCTGCTCTAGCACACTCCTAAAAATAACTAAATGTGCAATTTTTTTCTACTCATCAATAGATTAAGCATCATTTGATTACTGATCTACAAGTGTATTTATTTATACCATGAAATGTCTAGTAGTTCTACTGTTAATCAAAGGTTAAGGGCCAAAGTTTAAACTTCAAATGAATAAGTACATGAATTTTGAAGTTTGGCTTCCTTTTCTTATTTTTAGCATATCAGAAAAGGCCTTCAAAGGCTTGCACTTTTTATATCCTCCTGAACATCAATCACTCTCAGGATGATGTTTTTAATACCTGTTAAAGATGTACTCTGCATGGCTTATATTTTGCTTTCTTAGATATCTTCTGAGTTTCTGTCACTATGTTGTGTGTAATCATGAATTCTGAGGATAGACATGCAGTAATGGCCATGAATATCTACACTTTGGGGCACTCTGTCATAATTTTTGACAGCAATATTCCTCAAGATTGGCAAATAAAGTTGAAGTGGTTGCCTCAAAAATAATTTTAAGGTAGACATTTATATACAGCACATAAAAAGCAGGTTTACAAAGTTATTTGTCAAAGATGATTTTTTAAACCCTAATAGAAAATAATGTTACTTATGAGTAAAGTTTAAAACACAAGAAACTCAAAGCCTTATTGCTATATATCGTGTTCAACTAATTAGACAAAATCTATTATGCACTTATTCTAATATCATGCAGATGAGATTTCTCATTTAAAAGAATGTCTCATTAACATTTACTTATCCAGTTTCTCCCAATCTTTCACAGCAATATTAATAACACATTAAAAGAAGACAATTCACAAGGCCACTAGAAATTAAGGCTCTCATAATACCTAGCAATAACTTATAAACTAGTAACAGTTATAAGAAATACAGACATGAATTTAGAATACTAACCAAAGCATCAGCTCATAGTAGTAATCATCTTTGCTTTAGGAAAAAAGTACCATGCAAAATAAGAAAAAAAATCTACTATGCCTCTTGCGACATAACATATTTCTTAAACAAAACAAGTCATTTTAAAAGCTGAGCAAGATGAAAGGGGCAGAAAAAAAACTTCATCCTCAGTGTAACCCAGAAAATAAATCTATTAATCAGCAAAAAAGTTGGAGGAATTTCTAAAAGATATAGCAAAAATAGGATCTGGCTAAGGAAAGTACCACTCCCAAGGTTCAATGCATGAATATTTAAAATATGTGGAGTTGTCCTTCTCAGTGCCTGTACTCTGTCTCTCACTGTCTGCCTCTGAGAGGAGATCACACTCTGTCTGTGGAGTGTTACCCCTTTTCTAATAAACTTTCCTTTTGACTCTAAAAAAAAATAAAAATAAAAAATAAAATATGTGGAGAAATTACTGACGAAGAAACCCAATGTGGTAGGCAGCATCTGAAATGACTCTCAATAATCTCTGCCTTTTGGTATTCACCCTCGTGTAGTCCCTTCCTCATGTACATATGTATATTGGACCTAGTGACTTGCTTCTAACAGAATACAATAAGATGATGGGATATCACTTCTGATATTAGGTATAAAAACTGTGACCTCTGTCTTGCTAATCCTCTTTCTTGCTGGTGTTCTTTCTTGCCCACTAACTTGCTCACTCTACCATGTTGTGAGATGCTCTATGAAGAGGCCCACATGGCAAGGAAATTAGAGTGGCCTCTGGCCAACAGACTGTGAGAAATTGAGGCCCTCAGTTCAACACACCTTGAGGAATGGAGGCCAGTCAACAACCATGTGAGTAAACTTGGAAGTGGATGCCTCCCCAGTTGAACCTTGAGACAAGATTGAAGCCCCTACCTACACTTTGATTGCAGCCTGTGAATGATCCTGAAGCAGAGGATCCAGGAAATCTGCCTACACTCCTAGCACTCGGAATCTATGAGACAATGAACACTGTTTTAAGTCATTAAGTTTTAGAGTAACTTGTTACAAAGCAATAAATAATATGCCCAGAACCACCACCCTCAACATCAACACTCAGGACTTGGAAATAAGAATCGGTCATCAGGAAGCAGTGGACAAATTGAACAAATTCCAGATTTGCATCAGTGCCTTCACTAACCTTCCTTGTAAATGTCTAGACTGTTCAGTGGTGTAGGTATTACCACTAAGAGCTCCCAGTCATTGTGGCCATGCCAGTTAGAGGTCAATTTCAGACCCTCAGCCATCTTTGTGCTGCTGTCCATAGTGTATCAAAGATAGGGCACTGGGAGTGGTCTGCTTCTTGTGAAGTCAATAAGGGTTGCATTTTCTGTAAAAGACTATAAACAAAGCCAACTAAAGGCAGTCTCCATCCTATTACTATGCACTGGAAATTCTAAACAATGTCAGTGATGAAATACTGCTCCCCATTGGGCAGACAGCCCTCTCTGCCTCCCTTTGGTGCATCACAGACTGCCAGGACAAAGATCTTACAAATACTTGGCAGAGCAAGGCTTGCTGCTGTGCATACCCTTCCTGATAACTCCATCTGCGGTTTTTTTTTTTAATAGAAAACTGGGTCTCTTACCCAACACAGATGCCCTCACAGATTAAGAGTGGCAAGAAAGAGCAGGAGTAAAGGCAAAGGCAGGCTCTGGATCAAAACAAATTAGACCTTATGATTGACTTTCAGGAGTATAACAGTGCCCCATGCACAGTCACCACCTGTGGTCACCTGTCAGTGGCAATATTTATTCTCATTCATTCAAGAAATATTTATTGAGTGCCTAATTTGAGCCAGATATGGTCCTGGACTAGGGAATCAGTAATGAAAAGACACAAATAATTGCCTTTATGGAGCTTATATTCTAGCAGAAATAGATTGAAATAAATTAAAAATAAATGCTACGAGGGAAACTAAAACAAGGAATGGGGAATGGCATGGGCAATGACGGATTCTGCAATTTTAAATGAGGTGCTCAGAGGAGACTTCAATAAGTAGGGGACATTTGAGCAAAGATCTGAAAGAGGTAATGAAGAGAGCCATGTGGATACCTGAGGAAAGAACAATCTGGGTAAAAGAATGATCAAGCGCAAATTCCCTGAGAGTGCAGTATACCTGGAGTATTTGATAACAGCAAAAAGGTCAAGAGGGCTGGACTGGAGAAAATGAGGAAGTGGCAGTAGATGAGATCAAGGAGGGTAATAATGTCTGCTTCTCTTCCTTTCCCAAATCTTCTGTGAATTCCCTTCATCTGTGGAATCTAAAGTTGAACACTGCTGGCAAAGGATTCTAGGAAATATAGGTCCAGGCTTCCCACTTCTGAGAACAGAATTGGGCAGGAAAAGTGCTAAATACCAATAAGTAATAAGGCACATTAACTTTCTCCCACCTTCCCTTTAGTATCTGAAAAGAATATTGTCAAAAATACCTTCTACCACTTTAAGACACTGACATAACCTGAAAGAATTAAAGAAACACTTGCCTGAAAGTGGCCTGATTTCTAGTCCAATTCTACTACTTGACCTTGAATAGGCCCCTAAACCTCTCCAAATCTCAGTTTCCTAATGTCTAGTGAAGACAACAAATATCTATCTGTCAAAGTCATGAATATTTAATGATTTGGTACATGTGAATGACTCATCCCAGTATCTGATATACTCTGAATAGCAACTAATATTATAGATGAAAAAATTAAGAGTCCTATGAGTCCTACTAACTCTGGCTCCACTGCCCAGTCATTATATGATATCAAGTAATTTCTTTCACTTCTGTGAACATCAATTTCCTCATCTTTAAAATGAGAATAATAAGACCTACCTCATGGAGTTATTTTGAGGATTAAGTGAGATAATAGAAATATGATACTTACGCTGGTACACAGTAAAGTCTCAAGGAATGCTAATTAGGATTAAGAAATAAAGGG
>NW_011888904.1:4670843-4677828 GCF_000151845.1 Pteropus vampyrus | reverse complement strand
GAATGTGAAAAATTCTCCCCATCACCCCTGACAGAGACAGTTGAGGATACAGCTCCAGGTTTACTTCACCTGAGCATTTTCTCAGTAACAACCAACTAGTTAAGCTACATGTAAATAATGCTTACATTTCCTACCTCTCCATTAACCACTCCCAAACAATTTTTCTTAGAGGAAGGGCCTGGCATGTGGAAAACACTTCTTTACTTGTCCCTTTGGAATTTTTAGTGTCCATCTAATTATTTAATTATTTAATTATTTATTCATTCATCCAACATGTAATTATTGAGCATGCACTATGCTTCAGGCACTGGGCTAAGGCACTGAAAATATAACAAGAACATGACCTGATTGTTCCTGGCCCTTTGAGGAACTCTAGTTTGGGGGAAGGAGGCAAATTAATTAATCCACAATTTGTCATACGGATTATAGGAAAGAAGGAAGTGGCAGAGGATGCTAGACAAAGAGCATAAAAATCAGAAAGAGAATTGAAGGAGGCTTCCAAGAAGAACTACATTTCAATTGATTTCAGAAGGATCTAAAGGAGTTAGCAAGTTAGATGGGCAGAGAAGTGGGGGTACTCATGGTTATGTCCAAGATGGAATTCTAGGCAGAGAGAAACAGCAAGGAGAAAGGCATTATGTGTCCCAAGTCCCACAAGTGGCTTAGTGGGATTGGGATTGTGGTGGGAGATAACATCTGCAGCTCAGAAAAGACCTACAAGCCAGAGCCAGAGCTTGCAAGTCCTCAGACTCAAGGACCTTGCTGAAGCCATGGAAGACAATCATATCACCTGTGGTGTGTAGTGTGAGAAATAATCCGTTAAATTAATTAAACAAGGAGGCCATTAGACTGGTATGGCTTTAATGTCACAGCAGCCTATATAAGTAAACCAAGATCTAAGTCTGGAAATGCTTCAAGTTTATGAAATCAAAACACTAAGGACAATCAATCACAAATAGCCAACTAGGCTTTAAGCTATAGCCAATCAAATAATTTAGTTTCTTTGCTTCCACATTTTATATAAGCCTTTCCCCTGGCTCCTGTCAGCAGAGCACTTTTAACCACCTCTGGTTTTGGTGTTGCCCAATTCCAATCCATTTTTGCTCAAATAAATTTTATATGCCTCAGCTTTTCTTCTAATGAGTCTAAGAACCAAGACTTGCAATGCACCTGATCATTTTAACACCCTATTCAATTCTACATAAGCTTTACCACACTAGAGTCCCATCCCCTTTATCTTCCCTGGCATCTAGACTCTTAGCCAGCTACCATTTTCTGTTTCTATATTTTCTAGCACTGTTTCCAATTATTAATCATATCAAGGTAGAATAAGAACCATCAACTCTCTACATTTTTAAGTGACAGTGGGGATTTAGTCACAGTTCAGCACTAGAGAATTCTCTTAGAATGGAAATAATCATTCCCAACAGAATTGTGTAATACATTGGTCAAAAGAGGATGTTGACTTTCTTTAAAAAGAGAGACTCAATTGATGTTAACCTCTAGATGTTGCTAATTAAGTTTTTTCCACCAAGTCAGTTATCAGCCAGTTTCACAGATTTCATAGCCTTTTGCTTTAGTGTTCCCTTTGTAGGAATCCTGGCAGAAAATAAGCCTGTCCTTTTTGCTTTGTTGTTCTTGCTTACAGGGTTAACTAGATAGATTGTGTCCACTGAACCTTTTCGATTGAAGGTTTCTGACTCCTTTTGGCTAGGCAAGCCCCTAGGTCTACCCTCTGGACTCACATCGTGGCAATTTCTTTTTTATTGGATTTCTTCTGATTGATCCTTCTGCTGCTGTACACTGTAATTCTCTGCCCAGGATGTTTCCTGGAAGTAAATGGTGACTTCCATTTTTCACTTAAAGTCTTAAAACCTTCTAGTCCATGTTGATGGAGGCCTCCTATAACCTAGGTATACCTTGTCCTGACTGAAACTGTCCAGCGCCATCATTATGGTGACTCCAAGGGATGGTGGAAAGAAGATGCAGAGGACCTGTGCTGACATCCAGGGCTGGTTTTATGGATATATGACCTGTGTAGTCACTCAGGGCCCCACACTTGGAAAGGCTTACGCTCTGTTTAATGCTCTGCTGTCATCGCCTTGAAATTATTCATAGCTTTTTCCAAAATTTTCATTTTGCACCGGACCCCATAAATTAGGTAGCTGGCCCTGCTGACATTATAATCCCTTTTGATAACGAAAATGAGCCTCAGTGTTTCATCAGGTCTAGTTTTTCAGGGGAGCAAAGCCAGTTCATTTACTCCTACCATCATGCCTATGGCTACATACCTGGTAAACTGAATTTCAAAGAAGTCTAAGGACACCATTACACTGGGAAATGATGGACAGACACATAACTATGGCCAGCTGAATACTACTAGGCACCATGCACAACTTCACTGCCAAACTCCAGACCATTCAGGATAATAAAGACAATCAAAATTGTCAAGGAACTGAGAGCCTCCCAAGCTGTGCCCAGCTCCAGCTATAACCTCAATCAGCCTAAGACCAGTTCCCTCGAGAGTGGTACTTGAACCATCCAAAAAAAAAAGAAACTATAATTTATAGCAATCTGGATCTGTTTTGGGGAAGTGTAAAGGGAGATGTCTCTTTGATTAAACCTTTTATTCATTTAAATACAGTTAAACTAAAAAACCAGGTTAACAGAACAATGCTCTGTTTTCTTCCTTTTAATCTAAGAACATCTGGCTTGTTAGACAAGCAACCTGAGAAGAAGGCATCTCTCCAATTGTGGAGAGTTTTTATACCTAATCTCCTTATTCATTTAGATTTTATCCAAAGGAGTAAAGCTGTTATGTTGGATTTCACTTGCATTCACTTGATAGCCAGTTGCCAAGGAAATCAAAATGCTTAAAATTCTGGCTACAAAAAAAGGAGATATAGATATATAGAGAGATGTAGATATAAAATATGTCCTGCATATATATCTATATCTATATACATATATAGATATAGATATATATACACACATACACACACTCCTATATATGCACACATACATATATACACACATACACATTTATACATACATATATAATGTCTCTCGACTAGTGTGCTATAATTTTGGAATAGTGATTCATTTTCTTGGCTAAAATATGCTGTTAATTATAGAAGCAGTAGTGTACTGGAGCTGTCTCATAGGCTCTCAAGCACCAAATATACACGTCTCTTCCCACCTTCACATTCGATAATGTCACATTGGTGTCTTGAAATTAGCCATGATGGAAGTATTTATATCATGGGGATACATGCTACAAACCAAGGCATTATTCTCCAAGAGCTCCATTTACTGGTATATCATTGTATGGAGAGGGCTTACTGTAAAGAATTCTAAATGAAACTTGGAAGTTGTGTAAATTAAGACGTCATAGATTGAAATTATTAAAACTAAATAAAACTGATGAAGAATGGTTAAAGTAGGAGTTTTCATTCCACATTAAAGGAGAGAGAGAGAACTGGGAGAATAACATGTAACTCCATTAGCTCCAACCTGTTGCTGTGGACCATCTTCCAGAGAGAGCACGGGGTAGCCTAAGACAGCAGTTAAATCCTTCCCCTGACCTTGAGCAACACTGCACCTAAAACTGAGATTAGTGAATACATGTGCATCTGTGGGGGTTAGGGATACCTAATGTCATAAGTACAAATCATAAAAATAAATGACTTCATAAAACACATGCCTTCATTTTCTCAAACTTAATACTATTACACTAAAGACAATTTTATAAGGATGGGGGGAATCAAAACCATCAGAACACTAATTATCCCATTATGTGTAAGTGTATAAAAATAATCTAAGCATTATGTATAACAGAGAAACAAACTGATTAAAACTGAATAGGAACACTTTCGTTCTTTTTTTCTCATCAAGCATCATCATGAGAAGGAACCCCCTTCCCAACAGGAGATTATGAGAAATTAAACAAAGGATTTATCGCTCAGCTGTCTCTGGCTGCAGAAATGTATGGCCAAAGGGAAAATTGCAACAGATGAGTTCTGTAGAGGGAAATGAGTCCGCTGCATTTCATTAGTGCTGGCAAAGATCTTACAGGAATAATCCAGCCAATTTCATTCTATCTTTTCAGCTTTTGGATATATCACTAAACACCCTCCACAGCCCACCAAATACCCAGTATTTACTTTTCTATTAACTTTTTTATTCTGTAATTCTTAATGGTGGAGAGAGCTAGAGAGATGGATATGGAAGGTATATAGGAATCTTAAGATCAGGTGTATAATTTAGTTTCAATATACCTTTTTTTTATAATACAAATTAAAGGAAGAAAATCTGGAAAAATCTTCTGGACTAGTGAAAATACAGAAAAGATGCAGCGTATCATGGTTTACAGACATGGTTTACAGTGCTAATTATTAATGCTCTAGGCTAACTATTAACACTCTAGCACTGTGTGCATTCTGTTCCGAATGCCTTACATAATTAGCCTATTTAATACTCACAACAACCTTATCAGGTGATTATCTATTATAAATCCCTTGGTATAAATGAGGAAACTGAGGCACAGAAAATCTAAGTTACTTGCCCATGATCATATAACCAGTAAATGACTGAGCATGAATTATAAAACCAGTAAGTCTAGTTCTAGACTAGAACTTATGTGTCTGTGCTCGAAACTTCTCCACCTTGCTGCGTTGAGCAAGAAGATACCCACCTTGAGAAAGCCAAAGAGATGAAAATATAAAACTACCAAACACATAATTTGGGGTAGAATTTTATTATTGTTATTTTACAGAAAGTTAGTCTTATATAAAGTAACATATATACATAGCACATTTCTCTTTTATTATTGAGAAATTTTTCTACCCTCCCAGACTTAACTTTCATTTATCCCCTTGAAAGACTTCCTCTTTCCCATCTCCTGGTACGGCCATCATGCAGAATACAGTGCTGCTTATGAGATAACTTTTCAATAAATGAATCAACCACCCAATTAGTCAGTGGCTGATATAGAGTTAATTTGGCCTGGAATTGAACAGTGCTTGCTGTGGTTTATTATTTTAACAGTCTAAGATGTTCTCAGAGCATCAGGACAAGCTTTGAAGCTTTGTAGACAAGAGCTGTAAAGTCCTTGTGTGAATAAAATGAAGAAAAGATGTTGGGAAAAATAAAGAAATTAGTCCTTAATGATGTGTCGATAATGTTCCAAGTACAAGACTGTAGGTATCATTTAGCCCATTATTTAATTCTAATAACAACCCATTTGGCAGATGAGAAAACGGAAGATCGACAAATAAAGCAATATGCCCAAAGCACACCAGCTAATAAACAGAAAATTAGGGCTGTGAGCCAAATCATTCTACCTCCAAAGCTCTTTTCACTTCCATCTTATATTTCAGGTAAGTGAAGGAGCAAAGCAGGAAAGGGAGGAGAGAGGGGAGAGAGAGGAGAGGAGGAGAGGGAGAGAGGGAAAGAGGGTGGGAGGAGAGAGGGAAGAAGGAGACAGAGAGGGAGGGAGGGAGGGAGGGAAGCAGGAAGGGAGAGAGAGACAGAGAGACAGGGGTAGCGGGGAGAATGAAGTGTGAATAAGATGAGATTTAGCCAAGAGATCAGCTTTATCCATGAACCTCAGTTGCTACTCTAGTTTGCCCTAGAAATATCCAGGCAATTATTTTAATCCCCCAATTTCCTTAGCTAGGATTAAAATAAGAATGACCCAGTTATCACAGCCCTCCTGACAGCAAAGTCAGGGCTGACATCCAATTAGTTTGGGCTTCACCGTGTTCTGGCAGTCCCTCCCCATAAAAGAAAAAGCCTCAACAGAAGCTCTTTTTCACCTTCTGAGTTGGAGGTAATTGCCCCTGCTTGGGAAATTCCACACCTCCATACCCTCAGGCAGCAACGTGGCCATTCATTTGCAGTCTTGGCACTAACCTGGCAGCTGCAGATGCCCCCTTAGCAGTTTAGGCTGTCTGGTGAGACACCTGTTCTCCCTAATTGAAGGCGATGGGCAAGGGGCTGGTGGAAGAATACCGGCAGCACCTCCTCTAATGCCTTGTGATTGGACAAAAACTCACAAGGAGCCGTATGTGAAGAAAATTCTGCCTGCCATATCAGTTCTTCAGAGGAGAGCCAACTTGAGGTACTTGCAGTAAATCAGACACCCAACAATCTGATGATGGGCAGTAGAGAGATGCCTTTAGGAAAGAATTCCTAAGGAGGAAGTATAAAGACGTGAATAGTGTGCAATGCCCTCTCCTCGTTGCTAGTACTATACATTTAAAAATCTGCAGCATTCACATCCTCTTTTCCATCCACCACCTCCCACTTTTTAGTAATTGGTTAATGGATGCTAAAAGCATGATGAGGAATGTAGCATACCCAATTTATTACTAGAGCTCATTTCATAGATAGCATACTGCATTGAATATATAGTTTACATTTAGAGATCGATATTACTTGGCTGCAATTTGATAAGTGCTTCTAATTTAATTTCTAGCTATGGCATTTACTTAATCAAAACTTTGGCAATGAAAGTCGATTCAAACACGCAGTAAGCAAATTTGGGAAAGAGTGAGGAGAAATCACAGCGTGAAGAGTCAGGACCTTTAAATTCATTATTTCAGTTCATTATAACTTTAATAAAAACTCTATCAATCTTTTAACAAACATTCACATACATTTACTGTCTGAGCACTAGAAGAAAACATAATAATGATAAGACATTCCAGATGGAGAGTCTCTAGATAGAAGAATATGATAAAATCAGAAACAGCAACATTAATGTATGGAAGGCAAAAAATAAGGGCTACTCAGAAATAATCTGATTAATTAAATCACATATAAACAATGTCAATATTGCATTATGATCCAATGCTTTTGATGACTTCAAATATATATTAAAGTGTGATTTTTTTTTTTAATTATAAGAATAAATCCTGCTCAAGATATTTTAAAAGCAGCTTGGACACTGTTCTTAATATACCTAAAATGTTACTCTATTTAG
>NW_011888904.1:4649273-4668298 GCF_000151845.1 Pteropus vampyrus | reverse complement strand
TCTAAATTTATAATTTTTCAGGCATTTTAGTAGGAATCTATTTGCTTGGGCTGAGAGGAGGAGGAGGATGAAATACTTAGCATTTGAGCCATTTTTTAACCTGGAACTCATTTTATTTTAAATCAATATATACCTTTTAAGGGATTGGGTAGAAAGAACTTCGTTATTGAGTTTTTCAGAAATAATTATGCCTAATATACCTGGTGTTTAAGCAAGGGAGTCAATACTCAAACTCTGATTTTGAGAATTTTAGTCGGCTGAATGAAAGGATTTGGCTCATTTCCTGAAGAACAATCAATATAAGTCAAAATCTCACAAGCTTCCCTCTGAAATGTATTGTTTAACCTAATGTTAGCTACAAAGCTAACCATAAAGTCAATGTCAGAAGAGAGTCTGTGACAAACGTAAGGAAATCAAAATTAATGTCTAGAAAGAACTGGGTATGAAACTCTGCTTCTTAACTTAATGGACCCACTACATTAAGTAAGATAGCTCATTTCTCAGAACCTTAGTTTCCACGTTTGTAAATGGAAATACATTCCTGCTTCTCAGGAATTGAGGAAAATATATAAATGTTTGTTCTACATTTTTCCCTCTGCTAGATTTTAAGTTCCATGAGGGCAAGGAACATGTTTGACATATTAAACCCAGTACCTTAGACCTATCCCTGGTACATAAAAAGTGCTCACCAAATTTTATGAATTCATGGATATATGATAATATATGAATAGTGTCTGGCACAGAAGAGATCCTAACACAATAAAACATTAGTTTTATCCTTTCTCTTCTTTCCTCCAGCATTCTAGGGAACTTTCTCTGCCTAAACCATTTTATCTGGTCTTATATTAGTGATTATGAATCCCAAGAGTTTTTTTTCCTGTTTGGGAATTGACTAGTCAGGAACATAATAGAGATCTTCAAGCCATGAACATGACCCATGCACTGAAAATGGACTTTCACCAGAGGGTGATCCCTAGGTGGTCACTGGGTCTCTCAACCAGCTTTGGCATCCCAAAGCATAGGTTGCACCTCTTTAGAAACCTTTACTGTGATGTGAAAAAAAAGAAATGCATTGATCTTCTTCCCTAAGTGAGGGGCTTAGTCCAGGCATCCTACTCCTGAGAGATTTATGCTCTCTGCCCAAACCAGGAATGTTCACCCAAAGTGTTTAGAGTACATGAGGGGTCAGCAGATGGCAATCCCAGCCTTCTGCACAGGAGTCAAGATGAAGTGGCTAGAGGCACAAACTGGGGCCACCTGCTTTCTCTCCATGGCTTCCATCTCAGAGTAGAGGGAGGGCAGCTATTAATAGTCCTGGAGGTCTAAACTATTCCTTAAAGGAAAGAGACTGAGGAGGAACTGAAAGTGTAAATGGTGTGAAGAGAAAACACATAGTATAATGTTTAGGTGCATTCTGAAGTCAGATGTGATTCGAACTCCAAGTTCGCTAACTGGTTACAGCAACTTAACAATTGTTTAACCTGTCTCCTTCTATATATGATACTGACAGCCAACATCTACTAAGAACGCCTTATGGGTTAATACATGCCTGCATTAAATTCTTGCAATAACTCAATGAGGTAAATGCTAGTAGTATTATCCTAATTTTACAGATAAGAAAAACACATGGAGCAGGTATATTACCTGCCCAAATTCAATACCTAATGCAACAACTAGCCAGCACTGTTATTCCCTATACCACTGTGAGGGCTGAATTAGATGGCATGTAAAAAAAAATGCTTTAAATATCATCATGCTTTAGGAGAACCATGAACAGAACTACTTGGTCAGAAATGAGGAATTGAAGTTCCATAGACAGTAGGGTTAATTTAAAAAAAAAAAAAAAAAAAACAGAGAGAGAGCTTTAGATCTTCTACTATAAGCCATGAGAAGCTTGGATCAGATGAGGGGAAGACAATTAAGACACTGTGGCAGTGACTTATGTGTGAAGCAAGAATGGCATGAAAGAGCATGATGATTTAGAGAATAAGAAGGCAAAAGCATGTAAAAGAATGGGGCTACTGAGAAAGGTGACTATTTGGAGAGGCAATCTGATAGAAAAGGGCACTTCAAGATGGCTTCCTTGAATTACAGTAGGTGAGGATAGTGCCATTCCTTTAAAAACAGGTTGGGAGCCAAGAGTGAAAGTGGGCTTTCCAGAAAGATGGATGAATTCCATATTTATCAAATGTCAAATTAAAGCAAGACATGGCAGCCAGGCAGGTGAGGAGAAAAGCCTTCTCATGAATACACGAGAGTAGACATGAAAAACAGTGCCATCAAAAAGAAAATTCTGAAATGAAACCACCTAGAATAAACCTCTGCTTTTATATTTTTTTCCCACCAACCACAATTTGTTGGGCTCCAACTCCTTATGATTACATTTTAATACTTCTATTTTTGTGGGAGTAGCAGAGCTTTGTGGAAAATTAAGAAATTTTCACATCTGATGCTTTTCTGAATATGTTGTTATGTAAAATAATTTATTTTGATGGATTCTTCTGGCTTGATTCTATCTTGAAAAGAGAGAAAAAGAGGTCTTCCACTTAAAGTGGCTTCTCGACAGTAATAACTAAAAGTGACAACAGGGGGAAAAAAGCTTTCACAATCTTTTATCTGAACATTCAATTGAACTATTCAAATTATAAGAACTTGTGTCTGAGTTCTTAAATTGGAAAAGTGCACAAAATAAACTTTTTACTCTCCTCAGAAATGATGTGATATTATCTCTGCAGGAGAAGAGATTGGGAAGGTTTAGAACATCCTTTAGGCTCTTCAGTTGATGTCAAATCAAATGGGATGCCTTCGTATGTCAGAAGGCTCATTTACTGTACTCTGTGCCTGCCAAAGTCCAATATGCTGAAACTCCCACTCAGGTGTTCATCTCCATGGGAGGCTTTATGCCAGCAGGCATTAACTGTTGAAGTGCCAGTCTTAACCACTGCTGCTAAATCTTCATTGTTTTAGCTACCCAGAAGAGTTATGTGGGAAATGTCTCCCATTTCAGGAAGTAGTCTTGTGCCTGAAATAGTCTAATATATAATAAGTATTTCAACAAAAATGGAAACAGACAGAGGCAAAACTAAGAAATTCTCAAAAGTGCAAAACTGTCTTCTTCCTGAAGTGTCCTCACAACACCACATCTGTAAGGGGTGATGCCAGCAGGTGTGCAAATGGCAACCTTTTATGTTCAGTTCCTTCCTGGTTGTGTAGCACTGAATAAGTTTCTAAAACCTGTGTTCTCAGTTTACTCATAATTAAAATGAAGATATAATCCTTATTTTATAACTTCGTTATTGAAAAAATTACATATATAAAATGCCTACAATAGTGCATCCAATAAATGTCAGTACCTATCTCCCTCCTGGTTCTGAATCTCAAGCTCATCCTCCAACCCTGCCCCAATATCTAGCAGAATCCACTTCTCTCTGCATCCATGCCCTTTTGGGATTCATGGGGTCATAAGTAAAATTATAAATGGTCAACACTATTTGGCTAGGAAAACCTTAGGGAGATATATGTATTTACCGATTTGTCCAAAAGAAACTAGATTAAAATAGTTGTGGAGACACACGTCATAAAGACATCAGGAAGAGATCATATCAGAAGGGTCCCACATAATGATTTAGATTAGATTTTTCTCTTGGTTCCAGGTCAAAGAGGCTCCCAGCCTCTTATATTATTATAAATGTAATAATATAACACATATCCAGTGATAAATTATTCTGAAATATCTTAGCATTAAATCATTATCTCAAGAGAAACCAAAGAATGCACAGAACTAAATTGGTCCTATTCATTCCTTAAACAACTTTATGGAACACCCTATAGGTGACAGGCATCATTCTAAGTACCAGAAATACAGAGAAAAATAATACAACTTTCCTGTCCTCAAGGAGATTACAGTCTGTTAGGGGACACTAGCCCACTGTTACACATATACAAAATAGCATGACATGTGCTTTAATACAAGTAGAGGTGCCATGTGCCCTGACAATTGAACTGGATCTTTAGGATTAATGGAAGTGGAGGAACAGAATGTGCACAAAATATTGAAATGTAGAAGAGTGTGGTAGAATGAAGAATAATAAGGTTTTAGCCTGGGTACCCTAGAAAGCAGAACCGGAATAAGAATTAAGGAGCTAACATTTCATTTGGAAGGTATAGGCCCAAGACCATAAAAGTGACAAAAAGAGAAAGGAGACAAAGGAACATGTGATATGAGGTGATTCAATGCATTATAATAGCTACAGCCTCATAAGTGAAAACAGAGCCCATCACTCAGCAAGTATACCTCTCCAGATGAGCCACACTTAGGAGTGGACCGCAAGCGAGAGAAAAGAAAGAAGTCATGTCTGTTTTCCTATCAGTCAAGGTCCCATTCATGGTAGGTCAGCTGGCCCCCTGACAGTTAATCAAGAATCCAGATCTCACACTGGTATGTAATGCTCATCCAGTTCTGAAATTAAGGGGGATGACCTGATGCAGATGGTGTGACAACTAAGAAAGAAAGAAGCGGTTAGGAACTCCGAGAAACCATCACAACGAAAAAGAATAGCGTGGAAGCAGGAGGAGGAAATATGGGGCAGAAATAGCAAAAATTAATTTGTGAAGGTCTTTAGGAATACCTTTAAAGAGTTTCGATTTTTTTCTGTGGTTCAAAAATATTTTGAAGATCAGCCAAATACAGTACAAGTTTAATCTAGTATCTAAGTAAATGCGGATCTGCATTTTCTACTAATTGTTTCAATATTTGGCCAAGGTGAAAGAAATTCACTTCAGGCTATTCCAAACTGAGATGTGGAGACAATCAACTGAGATGCTATAATTATACAGGGAGCAGACAAATTGTCAATGAATATGCAAAGGTAGATGCTCTTATCTATTTTGTTTAATTGCAAATAGGATTTACATCATGATTCACTCAAGCACCACAGGGATACCAGGCCCACATGGTATCTTGAGTTGGTCTAGAATTGCATGAGTTGGCTGAAATGATTGTCAATACTCTCTGGTAAAGTGCCTCCTTTTCACACCTGGTTTACAGAGCAATCACCCCGAGGATGCAACCACATTTAGTGCTCTTTGAAACACAACCAAGAATAACATCTGGCATTTTTTGGAAGAATGATTTTTTCACTGTATAGTAATAGGTGTTGTCTAACAACCACCAACATTCTAAACAGCTTTTCATAATCCATAATCTCATTTAATCAGCATAGCAAATTTATGAGAAATTATTATCCCCTTATACCGATGTCAAAATTCAAAGACTCAGAAACATCAACGTGCCCCATGCCACGTTAACGGTGCTGCTAAAATTTGGACCTTGGACCTCAATCCGTTTGTCTCCATTCAAGGCGCACACTTTTTCCGGTCTAGTTTTTCTGTTTCACAGAGTTGTTTTGTGAGAGGACTAAGCCTTTTTTCTCCCTAGGAACACAAGCTTTAGGAGGTGAAAATGTATCCAAACATCCAAAATTTTCCTACAGCAAATTCCCCTTAGGTGACACCAAATCTTGAGAAAATGAGTTCCATATACATGATGTGAAGTGCTCTTCCCATTATGGGATATTCACACCCTTAAAACCTACATACGTCCCAAGATTTTAATATTCCAGCATTCATATCAATCATATCAAACATTCTTAAAAATCATACACCGTCCTTCATGGTCAATAGACCTGAATTTAAATCTGGACTCCTTCATTATATGCGTAAACTTGAACAAATAATTTAACTTCTCTGAACCTCCTTTTATTTGGATGTAAAATGAGGCTCACAATAGCTCTCTCATGAGATTTCTAGTTTATTAGATATTAAAACAAAGGAAGAAATTGGCAACAGTTTTGCCTGAGACTTGCAAAAACATCGAGGATCAATTATTCCAGTGGTGAACACCTCCACCTAATCAAAACTTGAAGTTTGACCTTTCCACACCCAATCCCCTTATTTCCTTAGGGGTCAAAATGATGAAACTTTTCTTTCAGAAATAAAAACATTGTAGAGATGAGGAGTGAGTGATTAGAGTATCTGACTAATTAATTGGTAGAGTGAAAGTGAGAATGATAATTTGTCTCTTGTGCTCTCTTTTGCAGTTAATGACAAATATGATAAAAGAAAAGATGTAGGATCCCTCAGGCTCCTTTATGTGTCCAGGGTCTGCTTCTCTGGCCCTGCCTGTTCTAGCCTATGGGCTTGGCCATTGTGTATCCCCTTCCTTCCTACTTCTGATTCTGCTGTTTCTTACATTAGCCAACTTGAATTCTTAGCTTTCTTGTCACAACTAGATTCTGGTTCCTAGCTTTCATGTGGCAATTGGATTCTGGTTTGTTTTCATTATCAATTCATTTGTTCAAAACCAGTTGTGGAAACATCTAGATAAGATGGTCCTAGGATAAGACATGCCTGACCCCTTTACCCCAACTTCCATGGAAGCAATCAATGAACATAAAAATTAAGCTAGAGAAGTATTTTTAAAATTTAAACTTGCAAGTATAGAACAATATCTGTAGGATGTTCTTTTTGATGTACATTCACATAGAAAATTAAAGGCTAAAATAAAATATAAAATAAAAATATATAAAATAAATTGTTGGTCATCATCAATGGGTCACGAGATTATGAAAGATGTTTACTTTGTTTTGTTCTTATTTGCTTTCAAAATATTAAATAATTAGCCTGCATCATTCCTGTAGACAGAAATAAGATATTGTTTCCTTTAAAAGAAAACAAAAGAAATAAAAATATGAAATATCTTACATAATTATCTAAATATTACAAGTAATAGAGACTGTAGTTCATTTTTATTTTGTCTGTTTTGGATCATAAATAGCAATACTAAATACTCTGAAACATGCCCTAAGGCTAATAAATAAGAAGTGGCACATCATTCCCATAGGTAAAGGACAATGTACATTTTAATTGTCTTCTGGTTATGGCAAAATGTAGATATTTGAAATAGCGTATAATGAGTTTGGTACTAAAATTTGAAATATGCTGTTAAAATGCCACAAAATGCTTGAACAGCATGACTATTAAGCTGGTTTTAATTTTCCATTTAATCATAAAGAATACACAAATTAAATTCAGATTTCTTTTCAGCATCTTTATATCGTCATATCTCTTTTCAGCATTATTATTATATCCCCTGAAGCTATCTTCATCAAGTCTCTGGCAAAGAGAATTTAATGTCTCTATTTACTTTCTGAACTTTCTCTTTTCCAAGGAACATTGTGATCCAATAGTCTGTGTGTAAGAAATTAACCCAATTATGGTACTCCAGTCTTAAGATATGACACGATCGTTGCTTAGGTTAATAAGTGTAGGGACGGAGAAGGCATAAGCAGAGAATTAGAAAATTTTATTGAAGAGCTTAAGAAATTATTAAAATATTAGTACTGAACCTTCCAAAATTCCTCCAGTATAGTCTGTAACAGCTGCAGCATAATTTATGGGTTTATGTTGTTTTAGATTTTCTCAATATTCACATCTGTCTTCTGTTTATTTAAATTCTTGAAACAGAGACATATTTGGAGACTGCTTTCAATCATACTTTTAAAGTAGTCTCAAAAATAATAACTATGGTACTTTTAATTTCTCTCTTCCTTTTTTTACTTCACACAAACTGAGCAGTTACTATATTCCTAGACACTGCAAGAAGTCAGATGTGCAAGTGAAATAAGACATAGACATTGCCCTAAAAGAGCTCTTAGTCTAAAAGAGGTGAACTTTTAAATAATTATAAGTTTTGTAATAACAGTGTTTATGATGTCTTTTGCAGCACAGAGAAAAAAACGAGAAATTATTGGTCAAGACAGTTGACAGGGAAGAGCCTGGGTGAAGGGAGATTAGTTAAGAGGTTACTGCAATTTCCCCCAGAGAGAGAATGAGGTCGTCAGCTATGTTTTGTCTAAAAAAATAAGGTCAAGAGGTGATAGATAACTTTGATGGAATAAACAACTAGGGGCAGAACTGCTAAGACTAGGCTTCTCCCAAGAATAATATAATCTATAGATGGAGAAATACACAAATAACTTTCAGAACCATAGCCTGGTGTGATAAAAATTATAACTTAATTTTTAATTTATAAAAAATCACAGATGTTGGAATCCAGAAGGAACAACTAATGTGTCTACTGATAGTTGCTAACATTTATTATAGCAGGTTTTAAGCTAAGCTTTTTACCTATATTATCTAAGCTAATATTCACAACAACCCTAAGAATTAAATATAATTCTTTTCTTAATTTTACAGATGAGACATTTAAGACATAGAGAAGATAAGCAACGAAGTATAAAAATGGTAAAATCAAGATTAACTCACAGACTGATATAGCATCTGGGCTCTTAACCAGGGATTCTACCTGACAGTAAGTTAGATTTACCTGGGGAATCTTTAAAAAATATTGATTCCCAGGCTGCATTCCAGACCAACTAACATAATCTCTGGGCATAGGGCTCAGAAATGAATATTTATTTTCTTTATTTTTTAAGTTACCTAGGTGATTCCATGTACGACCAAGTTTGAGTACTTCATTTTTCTACGAAGAAAAGTGAAAGTGATGTTGAGAAGACAGTTGAGGGATCAATAAGAGTTTAGCACATGGGAAAACAGAAAAAGGTGCCCCAAGTAGAATGAGGAGCATGAGTTGAAGTATAGGATGTTAATACAAAGGATATGCAATATGTCTAGACCACAAGCTAGATTTAGATTTTAAAGGGGTTTTAATTGCCTAATAAGACTATCATTTTATTCATAGTGCAGTAGAGAACTTTAAAATGTTTTTAAATGTAGAAATGAAGGAGAATCTGATCTATTTTAGACTAATGGCACTCTGGGGGAACAGATAGGATAAAGGTTACTAAATGGCTTGGGGCTTATTAAAATAATCTGAAGAATTCACGTTGGCCAGTGGTTTTGTCTGTGGCATTCTACTAGAAAGTAGATCATGCCATTAAATATTTATACTTTAATTCGAAGTTGATTCTCTATGGTACTTTTATACCACAGCTATTATCCCAAAGTACATGAACTTGAGAGATTTAAAATAAATTTAACAATCATTTAGGTGTTAATAGGACTGAAATGATTCACTAACCTCTGTTTAGTGTCAGGAGGATTTCACCCTACACAGAGGAAAGACAGAGGAAAAGGTGACAGCAGGAGTGAAAACTAACATTTTTTAATTAGACTCGATTCTATTTCTTCAATCAAGAAAACTCTTCTTGAGCCATGGAAACAAGTGACATTTTTAAAACCATGGCTTATTGAGAAAACCATATCTTCTTTATTTGACTGTTGCAAATTTTCAATCAACCTACCATTTAGAGATGGGATGTGTGAAGCATTAGAATACCACAATGAATTACAGTGACAGGCCTCTTTTCTTCCCTTTTCCTGCAATCCCTCTAAAAAGCCAGGCTTCTTGTTTCCTTTGGAAATGGAGTCAGCCGAAAGAGCCTATGATTACTGACATGTGGAAGAGAAATGTTTAGTAGCCCTTCTCATGTGAGGTTCCAAGAGAGAATGAGGCAATAATGCCAGCCGAAGGCACTCACTGTATGTAATGAATTAACTTTTCTCCTATGCATCTAGAATGTTATAAATTGGGAAAATTGGAAACATAGTCACTCAAATTATTTTCTGTCGGGCTTAATTATCTAGTAGAACCCAAGCATTGAATAAGAGGTATGGAAGAATCACGGATTGATCAAAGAAAAGAGAGAAAGAATATCAAAGCTCCTTTTACATTGAGAATAAACTATCCTAGGTTCATATAAACAATGAGATTGGAATTTAGGGACATGTACATGTCAAGACTACTTTCCTTCTTTTATTAGTTTGTTTCCTGAAAACAGCCTATATGATAAAAGCCCGGGATATGCTAATTAGCCATATACTTATAATCGGTAACAAAATATCAGCCTATAGAGAAAGATGTTCTAAGAACAGGAAATATGAGAATCAGTCTAAATAACATTATCTGGTCTTAAATAAATCTTTAAGTAGCCATTTGAAAAACTCTGTGTTCTTTGAAAAGAAGTCTGGTTTCTGACATTAAACAATATGGCCTGAAAACACAAATTCTTTCTTCTATCTTCTGAGACTTCGTTAACATGGCAGTAAAGCAATGTTAAACACAGAATTCTATTTTTGGCTGTGTGACATGCTAGATACCCCAAATGACCCTCATAATTAAATATTGACATAATAACTGTTTAAAAATGAATGTGTTATAGATCAAAGGAATCCAAATGAAGAAATAAAATTAATAAATGAAGAAATAAGTCAAAGAAATGAGGGAATAAAAAGGAAAACAAGCCAAAATGCTGGGTTTTCTTAAGTTTCTGTGGAGATGTTAATCTTTTATTTTGATGGCTACCCAGGCTGTGAAGGAGACAGAGAAAGACATAAGTCTACCTAAGAGACACAAATTCCTCCCACACCCTACCCCAAATAATACTTGGACCTCTAAGAGCAATGCCATAAGTATAATGGTGAATGAAAGTAAATCTGCCTTGAAAAATGGCATGATTCAGAAATCAAATTGTCTTGGCCTTGGTGTTGGGTAAAGGAAAAAAAAATCCTCCTTAAGAATTCATTACTATAAACTATCAGTCATGCTACCAGTGAGGTCTGAAAAACCCCAGGCAGATAATTTAATATAAAATGGCTGGCTGGCTATGCTCCACACAGAAGTAAATACAAATCCTCTCTAAAGGACTTCGACTTCAACTCAGGCTTCAAAAAATTCCCACATATAAAGTTCAAAAGAACATGAGCTCACAGTCAAAAATCCCGAAGCATACAAGAAAACAAAAAACAATCACCATTCATCAAAAACAATAGGCAGAAGAATCAAATCTGCAAAGATTCCAAATTATGGTATACTAGACACCATGTATAAAATAACTATGTCTGATGTTTAAAGTAATAAAAAGCTTTAAAATATGAAAGAGGTTTAGAAATAACCAAAGAGATTGAGTAAAGAACAAATAACCCTTCTAGATATTAAAAATATTTTCCCCCTAGGATTCAGAAAGTCAGCAGAGAAAGCAGCTCTCACTCTAACAATGAGAATAAGCCAGAAAGCCTATAAAAATCATCTCTGAGCCCCTCAGAGAACTGAGATCACAAGGTAACCCACCGAATTAAATCCAAAATGATGGCAGTGCCCTACAAGGAGAAATGGATCCCACATCTGTTTTGTCTTTGGCGGAGCAGCGAAGATAGGAGGTAGCCACCAGAGATATGGTAGCTCCAGACCTTGCATGAGTAAGAGGCATGCGTTCAAGAGGGCAAGAAAGCCTGCTGTGCTCATGTGAGCAGAGGTCCCATCTCTAAATCTGACTTAAGGCCACTGCATTTTTTAAGTTATAAAAAATCCTACTTTGATCTAAAGTTGTTTTTATCACTTTCACTAGATCCTCAAATATGAAGAAGAGCAAATGATAGTATCTAACAGTCTTAAGGGTACTTTTTAAGGTAAATGTGTAGAATAACTCTTAGAAACATAAAAGTAGCTCATTGATTCATGAAATTGAGTTGAGAGACTTGTTTATCTAGAATTCATTGGGAAAAACTAAGAATCTTTTTCTAAGGTAAGCATCAATACTCCATAGAGAAATGTGGTGGTGTAAAGACACCATTTTGCCTAAAGGTAGATTAGGCAGCTCTTAGTTATGCCACAATCCTGGTCCTCGTTCTCCCACTTCCCAGCCCCAAAAAGTACTTCCTTCAACTTTCAAAGGACTTCCAGATTTCTGAAACTAACCCAGCAAAATACACACTCAGCTCCCTTAATTAAATAAATAAGACATAAATCTAAAATGCAAAATGTCTGTATGAGATATAATTATGTTGAGATGATTTTAGTTTTAGATGTAAGTGAATGGTCTATCAGAGTAGGTTATAACTCTATATATGGAGGGAGATGAAGAAGTGGGTATATGAAGAGGGAGGGGTCATAATAATTAATATTATGACCTAGTAAATCTGTCACAAATTAAATATAGAAAGTAACAATAAAAAGTATAGTTTTCATATAGGTTTTCTGTTTCTGGTTTGATAAAAACTAATAACTAATATATGGCTTCAATGATACCCACATTACTTAAGTCACTCTAATTTCATTCACCAAATACTGCATTCACCAAGCACTACTACAGTGCTAGGCACTGTTCTGGTCATTTGGAATACATCACAACAGAGCAGAAGTCCCTCTACCATAGAGCTCAATACCAGCAGAGGAAGACAGACAGTAAAGAGTAAATGTGATAAATGAGTAAATTATTTAATATGCTAGGAAGTAAGTGCTATCACCAAAAGAAGGGGTAAGGGGGATGGGATATCAGACATGCAGAGTTGCCGAAGTTACAGTAGTAAACAGGATGGTCAGGATAGACATGATTGAAAAAGCCAGACATACGGAAAGGCAAGAAAGAAAGCCAAGTAGTTAGCTTACCTTCAAGAAGAACATGCCTACAGAGAGAACAGCTGGTATACCAGATAAGTTCAAGCAGTAGGAGGAAAGTCGAGGCACTTGAAATGAAGCAACTGAGAGGTAAAGTTGCAAGAGAGGAGGTCATTTCCTCATTCTTACCTATTTTCATTCCCAAGCTATTAAGTTCCAATGAAAGAAATCACAATTTGGTAGACTTCACTGAGAGATAAATTACCCAATCTCAGCTGCTTTAGTCCAGTCTTAGTTATTTTCCCCCTTCCCTAAATCATTTCTCACATCAGAACTTCAAACACTATTCTAATCAAGGTCAAAGGCTTGCCCCTATATCCTTCACTCTACATAGATACTTCGAATCATACTTTGTTCAGAGAGGAGCCAAGATAACGTCTACTCACTCCTATGAGATTCTGCTCTTTCTCACCTGGCTCAAAGGGGGAATGCCCCCTCTTACTTAAGGCCAGCCTTAAACCTGGCCTGAGCACTTGAATCCTTCTGAGTCTTTTTCTTAAATACTAATGTCTCCTATCAATCCACACTCTTCTTGAACAGTTTCATTCATACAATCGCCTTAAATTTCCATCTCTGTTTTGATGGCTTTCTAATCTACATCTCTAGTTTTGACTTGCTCCTGAGATATAAGCAGAACTTGCTTAGTTAGACATGTATGTTATGATACATCAAATGTAATGGGTCAAAAGTCAAGCATTATTCCACCCCCAAATATATTCTTCTTCTGCTTCCTATCTGAACTGGTGACATCATTATTCTCATAGTCGCCTAGACCTTACTTCTTTTGTTTCTTTATCTCTCATTTATAATCAAATTCTATAAATTCTTTTGTGTGTGTGTCTATCACACCAATGCCCTCCCAACATCCTTTACCAGATATCTGCATTGACAACTCTCACCAGCCACATTCATTCAAAGAAGATATCAAATCATGAGCATCTTCTATTCTGAGCATAGGCTAAGTGACATTTGCCATTCACATCTTTTTTTATAAATAAGGTTTAGGTTTTGTTGTTGTTGTTGTTTATTTGTTTTCTATTGCTAGTACCTAGTAAAATAAATGCTTCATTCCTTCATTCCTGTGAGCAAAGGAGAATTGATTGGCTTCTATATAAATTAAATTAATCTTAAGACCACACCAAAACAAAAAAAATTCACAAGGGGAAGCGTTGAAACCAAGATTGGAAGAAAAAAAATGAAAAAATAAAAGGCAAATAAGAATTGGGAGAGACTTTCAGAAAGACAGAGATGGGACAGCATTGGAAAACACAGAATTTTCAGACAAAGCCTGGAGCTTAAGCCGCCACGAGGAGAGTGAGAAATAAAGATACGAAAGTAGGCAAGAGCCAGATTCTATATCTACAAGGGAGCCATTTAAGAGTTTTTAGCAAGGGAGCGACCCAAGAAATATACACATTAGGAACATCCCACTGCATGTTGATGAAGAACTTAGCTTAAATCATTTATTTTATGCCCCACAGAACCTAGCACAAATTTTAAAGAATGTGTAAAAGTCAAAAATGAATTGCATTAAACTAAAGTAAATGACAGACACTCTGTGGAGAGCAAACAACGGCTGCGTTGTATACAAAGCACAATTCTGAGGTGTCTAATTTGAAAGAGGATATATGAGGCTATTGTGAAGTGGAGACCAGCCTGTAAGCCCCACTCTCCCAGTTCGAAGGCTGGTGGTTGTCATGGTTACAGTTGCACGCTAGGTTTATTTATAGCTATATCCTATCTTTAGTAAATTCCACAACAGATGAGAGAAAATTCAACTGTGAAGCCATCTAAGTGTATTGGAAGCACTTAGGAAGAGCAATAGAATTAAATATACATCAGAGAATCTCAAAACACCAGGGAGAGCCCCATTTTAAATAACTGCTCTGTGAACAGTGTTCTGAGTAAATTGAAAAAATAAACCCAGGGTTTTGCAAGCCTTCTGCTACCTCTGCCTTTACAATTTACAAACATAGGTTCCAGAATAGGTCTTGGAAATTAATTACTTACTTAATTATTTTTTTACCATCTATCATACACAAGATACCTACAGACATTGTAAGTCTAACAATAACAACACAAGGTAGATACTAGTTTTATCTCCATTTTGCACATTAGGAAACTGAGGTACAACAAGTTTAAGAGTTTCCCAATGCCACATAGTTGATAAAGACCCCACATAGTTGATAAAGACCAGAGCCAGGCAAGAGCCCAGGCAGTCTGCTTCCAGGGCTCTTAACCACTATGATACACTGACTTGTTTAATGTCCAACAAAAAGGTCTGGAGACCGGAACTCACCTGGAGACTGCAAAGCCATATTTCCATTTAAAGTAAATGCAAATCTAAAACGATTACTTGCTAATAGAGAACACTGAGAATCTATGCTGCAAAACTACATATACCCAAACCTGAAATCTCAAACCAAACAAACTAGAGGCATCTACTCCCATTTCAAAAAGAGTAAGGAAATTTTTCTATTTCACAGCAAATTAAATACAATTGTGTGCATAGGTGCACATTTTTAGAACACATGCATTATGTACGCAAAGTAAAACAGTGGCTTATTAAAAAGGAATGGATATTGATAGCTATTGTTTTGTTTTGTTTTGTTTTTTTCATTTATCTTAACAAGTCAATGAAGCAAGTATTTTTGATCCCTAGTTAACAGAGAAAAAACTGAGGCTCACACTGAATAAAAACTTCCTCAAACACATATCCCTAGTAAGTAGAAGAACTAGACTTCAAATCTAAGTCCTTCTAATGCTAAAGCCTGGGAATTTTCCCCCTTATATATGTTTATGCTATCCTGACTTAAAGGGGACCATAATTTGGCTAGCTTCTAACAAAGCCTCTCCCCAAGACCAAAGAAATTGTCTTTGAGCAAGCACAGCTTGTTGTATGAAGTAGAATTTGCTCGGACCAGTTCTGATTCAATGAAAGAACCGCTCACTTTTTGGACAGACATGTATTATATTACCACGACTTGTGTAGGAATAATAAAATGACTAAGGTAGAAATACACATCTTGTTGCAAATGTCCTTCTCTGGGAGAAGCTTTAAATAATAGTATGGTAAAGCTTTGGGATTCACATTGAGAGATTTTATAATCTAAGAATCCTATAATATTTGCTCATGTTTTTATCAAATATTTACTAAGTACCTATACCATACCTCTTATGGTGGTAGGTTCTGATGATACAGTGCTGAATAAGACAAGCAAATACTGTAATTTTGAATGCTAGTTAAAATGCGATCTTAGACTCACAAACATTCATGATATTCATTCATTCGAGAAACTTTATCAAGTGCCTTCTATACACCAGTCAGCATAGTAGATACTGAGGACAAAAAAGTGAATAATTCACATTGCTAGAGGCAACTTAAGATATCAACCATATGACAGATGACTAAACTGAAAGAACTAAGAGACTAAGCACGTGTCCAAGATCACACAAAAAATTGGAGTTAAAAGCAAGAGTTGGTGACTGTATCTTTAACCCCTGTACTTTTCTTAAGAGTTCAAAACACTGTGAAGCCTCCTGCCATTTCTGACACTTCACAATATAATATGATTGTTATTGCTGTCTTTTCTCCTAAATCGGAAATAGTAAAAAAAAAAAAAAAAAAGGTAAAGTCACATCTGCTATAAAGATGCTAAAGCTACAACCCCAATAACAGACTTATCTGGCCCAAAATGTCAAGAATACCAATATCAAGGTTGAGAAACCCTGATCTAGCCTATCTTTCTAAATGAAAATGGCTATCAAATATATATCATAACAAAAAAAGTATCTTCTCTGTCTGAAATAAAATAGGAGCTCGCATAAGGTACTAGGAAGTCATCTAATGTCACTCAGAAGAAAAAGAGGTTATCTTTAAATACTGAAAGCTGGGGAGAGAATCTTGGAAGGTATGTCACCAATACCAGCTTGGATGAAAGGTTTATATCCAAGTGGATATAAAGGTTTATATCCAACTGGATATTATAGACTTAGATAGGTCTTGACCTCACATCTAACTCATTTCTTACTCCATATACTTACCAAATAATTCTCAGACTTCTGTTTCGTTTCATATGCAGAGTATTTCAAGGAGAAAAAGCTTCACTTGTTGAGTAGCAAAAACCATGGGATGGGGGTGTTATATCCGGCTTTCAGATAAAAAGCACTCCTATTTGGTCTTAAACGAAACATAAGTAGTCCCAAAACCCTGGTCAGTGAGGTCCTGGGTCTGTAGAATAATATAGTTCAGACACATAACTGTAGAGTCTACACTAGCCCTTTCCTGCTTCCTACTGCAGCCACTACCTGCCAACTCCTCGCCTCACCATTTTCATCTCCTATTTTAAATATTTAAATATATAAATTGAAATATTGAGGTCTTGGCTTTGGAACTTTAGAAGATTTTTAAATGATATGAATGTGAACTAAATTAATTCCCTAGAAGGACCTGAAATTAGACATAAACACAATAAGTAACTCTTTCTAGTAATAAAATATTCCATTAAAATATTAATTATTGACTCTACACCTCAAATATCCTTCTGATCAAAAATAACAAAAGCAAAATTAAAGACAAGCAAATTGACAAAACTCAAAACATTTTTCAGGATATTTCGGAAAGAAGGAAGGAGGGGTAGGTTGTAATACTAGTCTAAGATAAAAATAAAATTGAAAGCCCTTAAGGAGATAAGATGGCCTTTTTTGATATTTATACCATGTTAATCATTCATGTATTAAGAAAGCATGGAAAAAATAATAGCTAATATTTATTGAGTGTTTACTACTTTCACTTTAACCTTCACAACAACCCAGAGTTTCGTTAAAGGGTGAGATAATAACTCAATACCTGAAATAAAAAAAGCATAAAGCTGATTTTATTGCTTATCTAAATAAGGAAGAGCAATGCTGGTCAGGGATAATCTCCCCAAGCTGTTGATATGAGGAGAAAATTCTATACCCATAATAAAACTTTATGGGCCAAATAGTAATGCTGTCTCGAAATATTTTAAAAAGAAAATACCTTGGAAAAGTATTGAGAAATTAACAAAAAAGACACTAGTGAAAGATTTCTACAGCTCAAGCAAACAAAAAATGAGCAAAGATACAGAGGAGCTGACTATTGTAATTAATAAGGTTTATCTAGATGCTCTGGTCCATTCTGTGTAGAGTCCGCATCTCCTTTATTTAGCATACAGTCCATTTTCTCCCTTAGCAGGCCTAGCCATTCCCCAGTTGAGGGCTCAGATTTGGTCCTAACTATTGGTCTGGTGGCCAGGAGTGGGTTGGAGGATATATCTTTATAGGGACATGTCTTTGTTACTGAACTAAAAAACCAGGTTCTTGAGTTTCAGTGTCATAGAAATGAATACTGAACTTAGAATAAATTTTGAGTAGTTTATGAGAGAGAGAGAAGGAGAGATGAGAGTGGGGTAAAAGAGAGAGAGGCTCGAAAAGTGGATAGAGGTTCAGGAATGAGGATGTCGTTCCTGGTTCCCGGTCCTGTGATGTCTGCCACATTGTCATTGGTTTCAAGGTGTCGGTCATAGGATGTTTTTCCAGGGTTTATGGTCCCTGGTGAGGTCGTGCAAGACAAAAGCTTATACAAACATGTTGCTTAGAGTTTTGTATTTTAGACGACCATTCCTAAATTGCAGACTTAGGATGTTATCGTTTTTTACCCTCAGAGGCTTGCAGACACTGAGTTAAATCTTAACTGGAATGTCAGCAAGGAAGGAAGAGGTCAGACTACAGTTAAAAATGAAGTCTCAGTTTTAGATGAGATAGAGTCTCTCTTCTTTCACCTGTTCTATACTAGCTCAGATTGACCTGCCAGGCAGAGGCCTTCACCTTGTCTTTAAACGAGAAGAATCATAGGCATTAATAGAAAAGACTAGGTCACTTGTGCAGGCCCAAAGGATGCAGTGTGATCTGAGGTTTCAAATTTATAGAGTGCAGTGATCCATATGTCTTTCCAAAACTCAGAGTCCCGCGTCTTTCTGATCAGGTCCCTGACTTTGGCAGAGCCAACTTGTTGGAGTAGACAATTCAAATTTCTCTGGAGTTCTGCTACTCTTATATTAAATCTCAGATATGATTCTCAGATTGTTCTGCCCTTCCGGCTACAAGTAAAAAATTCTCTTTATATGCTGCCAAAGAGGCCCTCTGATTTTCTTATTTTACATTAATCAACCTTCAGTCTTTCACTATCCTTTATGACGTGTCAATATTACTCAGCAGCAAACATTCAATTTCATAATTCTTCTAATAACTACATTTCCTATAACTCTCAGCTGCCTATATATTGCACCAGCCAATGTATTCCCTTCAAATATTATCCTACCCCAGTTTACCACTAGTGAGTGTTTTAACAATTGCAGAATTCCAGCATGCTAGAGGCTGCCGTTACTCTACCCACCACAGGTAATGAGGTCATCTAGCTCCAACACTGCATTATAGAACCAGCTCCCTACAACCACTTCTTGTACCATCATAGGCTTGGTTACCTGGAAACACACTTTGGAGTGAATATTTGCATGTGGGAGGTTTA
>NW_011888904.1:4629188-4649223 GCF_000151845.1 Pteropus vampyrus | reverse complement strand
ATAGAACCAGCTCCCTACAACCACTTCTTGTACCATCATAGGCTTGGTTACCTGGAAACACACTTTGGAGTGAATATTTGCATGTGGGAGGTTTACTGGAGAGGGGTTTCATGAATGACACCTGTGAGGACTGGCCAACAGGAAGCTGAACTGTGATGCATGACACACTAGCAGCAGAGGTCTCTGCTAATCCCACAGGAAACTCTGGAGAGAGGATGGCCCTTAAAAGAGTTGTCTGAAATTGAGGCAAGGGGAGGGCCTTGTAACTCCACATTAACCCTTTATTGGATGTGGGTTGGCCCTATGGGGCCATAACCTTAGGAAAGACAGTCCCCTTTGATTGAAGACAGTTCCTGGAGAGGGACAGTTGTGAGCTATCAGCACAGCACATGCCAAGCAGCTGAAAGAACGTGGGCTCCAGTGATCTGGGAAGTTGATACTCTACAAACAGGAAATAAACCTTCTTTTCCATGTAATATCATATTTTCTATATAGTATTTTTACTTTACCAACAGAAACGAGACCTTAGTATCCCTAGTAGTATGAGTTCTTTTAAATCATATTTTCTAGAATGTTCCGACCCCCTGAATTTTGAAACAATTAAGTATTTGCTTCATATTGGCATAGAATTGTTTTAGATTACCATTTAACATGACCTTTCCAATCACTTACTTTATCATATAGGACTATTTGTTTTCCTATCATATTTTAAACCCATCATACACAGATATCCAGTTTATTTGAAGTTTCCTCACAAAATTAATCTTGACTTTTGGCGAGTAACCACTTACAATTAAGAAATGAAGGCAGAAAGGGCTATACCACATGTGGATGAAATGCAGATTTTTAAAACAGCTGAGATGAAGTCCTCATTCCAACAGTATCCTGTCTGGCTCTCTGAGCAAGTCCATCTCTGCTCTGATTGCCTGTGGCACCTCTCCAATGGGATCCCTATCACATTTGTTCTGCTAATCCTGACAATGGCTTTCAACACAGCTTGCTAAGTGAACCATCCTTTCAGATTCTGCCCATGCCTCTACAGAGCGTCCATATACTTAATATTTCTCTGACTGTAAAACTTGATTTGTGATGTAAACTTTCTCTCCACTTTACCTTCATTTCTTATCAGCTCTTCATTCCTCTTCTCTAAACTTCCAGTGTTTAGTGTCTCTAGATTCCACCCCTTGACCTCTCTGCCTTTGTCTAGCCTTGGAATAGCCTTAAAAATGAAAAACAGTTAATACCCTAATGAATTTCAAAGGCTGCTCTCTACCAAGGACGGTTCTAGTGGCATGGAAAAGAATGAAAAGAACCAGAGAGGCAACTGTGTAATAGCAAGACCCAAGGGTTGATGATGGAGCTAAAAGTGAAAAACAGGTCAAAAGGTGAGGGGCTAAATCAGCTCATAAACAGAGCAGCTGAAAAGGAGCAGAGACAAGAACCAAGGAGGCATTCCAGAATATTCCCTATGTAAGGAACTGGAAGGCCCTGAGGTTTTTTGAGGTTTTTTATATACATGTGTAAAAACAGCCTAGGTGAAAAGGAGGCTGTTGTCACCTTTGGAGGTGCCTAAATAAAGCAGTCATGTGGTGCTCCTGTGTAATGCTCCCTGAGGAAAATATGATTTCCCCTTCTAGAAGATAAGCCTGCTTTATCAGCTCATTTACCATTTAGGATACCAAAAGTTACATACTAACAACTGCTTCTCCCTACAGACCATAAGATAATTTGAGGAGAACAACATCCAATAGCAATAGAGAGGAATACAGAAGGTCATAGTAGTATCTTTTAAAAAAGACAATTATAAAGAAATTTTAGAAGACATATAATTCTATGACTGTGTACTTTGCCACTCTTTTCTTTAATAATAAATTGTGTATTTTAGAGAAATAAACATTATTTCCTCCAATTTAGTAACCTAAATCATAGCATGATAGGAACTTTCTTTTTCTATGAGCCATTGTTTTGGATGCTGTTGATTTCTGCAGTGAGATCCTATATTGAAAATCTCCCAAGGTTTTATGATTGCCATTTGAAAGAAGCATGGTGCTGAATAAAGCTATAGTAGCTCCTATAATCACATCAAAATTTACATCACAAGCACAATTAGCATGACAATTTATGAATTTAGTTTGAAAAATGCTGCAAAATAATTTCTAACTTTGCAGAGATCAAAGAAAATTAGACATTTAGATCACCACCAGTTATCTTTGCTCACATTTCATTATTAAAGTAAATCTTAATCCACTAAGAATCTCTTTCTTATTGGGAAAAATAGTGTTCTCATGAGCTCAATAATTGAAAGACCATGGGAGTCAAATAAGTCTAATTTATTATTTAGTGATTATTATCTAGGTTTACTTCATATGAGCAGACAACCAAATATAGTAGCAAACTAAATCAAATTATTTTAAGAGCATAAGATAGAGAAAAATTAATTAGGATTTTGCTTATAAATTCATTCAGAAATCAACAAATATTTATTGAAATCTATTGAATACCCAGGTGTTTTGCCAATATTACCAAAGCTAATTATTTTATTTTTTAAATTATTAGTGTACAGAAATGAATAATTTACTTTAGTATTTGCTAGTATATGTGAATTCGTAAAGGTATTTGAATTGCATAACTAGCACTTCTCAGCAGCAACCCAAGATCAACCACTCCTTTCTTATATTGGAAATTGTAATTAAGCATACACTTTCTAAACTAATAAGAGATACAATTTATAACAAAGTTATAAACGGTATTTGAATCGAATCTTATTAACGTCACCAATGGACACTGGGTAGGGTTTGGGCTTAAGACAACATTCACACACAGAAGCCTGGTGTCTGTCTTGCAGATAATGATAAGAAACTCAGACAATGTGGTTTTCACCTTCATGGCCAGCAGAATTTTGCTGAAACTAAGCAATTTTTTTTATCTGATTAATGTGCAACATGTTCTGACTGCTTGCAGACACTTTTTTAGCCATTTACACAAACGTGACAATACTTCAAATTGCGCATCAGTCCTCTATCTATATAGCATAATTTCTGCCCCTGCTCTGAGACTCAGAAAACTTACTTTCACATTAGTCATAGAGTTGGAGTCACATGAATTATCCAGCCTCCAAAATGTTGGGCTGAAAAATGATGTAAACACCTGGAAGTCCTTACTCATGATTACATCAGCATCTGTTTGAGCTGCAGCTTTATTCCTTATCAATGCCAAGTTGAGACTGGCTTAATTGTACGGTTTCTAGATCTTTGGCTGACAGCATATTGTCAGTTTGCTTGATTGTAGCAAAAACTCATAATTGTTTACAGCTGCGAACAAATGCAAGGCTGACTCTACAGAGGTACGTGTCTTTTTTCCCTTTGATCAACAGCTTCAGTTTGTCCCATCAAGATGTCATCAGTACCTAGTGCTCAAGGTTCAGTTCATTTAATATAGTGGAGACTGTTGGGTTATTTTACATATATGCAAATTGTTAAATTTTCTTCCCTTACTTGATAGTTGAATTGAGACCACCAAGTTACCACGTAGGCCCATGTTGAACTTGGGATTTCCAGGGCCAAAGCTAGGACAGAGGAAAAGCCGGAGTATAAATCTAAACCAACATACGAGCATAGTAGACTTGCTGAGTTCAAATCTCAGACCTTGGGCCAAATTGCCTAACTCCCCTAAATCTCAATTTCCACATCTGGGAAACGGGAAAAGTTTAAAGTAGTACGTAATCAGAGGTTTATGACGATTAAATTACATAATTCCTTGAGGTGCCAAAAATATTAGCTATTAATAGCTAATAATAGTAAATGTCAATAGAAATCTATTAATCTATTTCTATTAATGCTTATTAATAGAAATAGCTATTAATAAGCATTAAAAGTAATAAGCAATAAACATTATCTATTAATATCATTGCTGTTATCATAGAGAAAAGTCCTTCCTCTTCCCTGAATTTCAGACTTCTCAGTTGTAAAATGGGAGTAATAAATCCTGAAACCGATTTAAAATCAAATGAGAGTATTTACACAAAATGCTTTGTACAATATAAAGCATATCAAAATATGTGGCGGTATTGTTACTTCTGCTGTTGTCTTCATTATTGGCACTATGAGAGGCAGAGAAGTATCTTCATATATTCAACTTAAAGATACACTAGGACTCTAAAATAAATTTGTTATTATATGCCATGCACTGTGCTTGTTCAGTACCATGTTTACACTGTTTTTACATTCCATTGCTAATTTCGGTTACATTGGCAAGAGCTAACTGGGATGCCCTTACTCAGTCTGATATCTTTTCCCATAGTCCCTACTTCTTCCTACCTTCCCTTGTTCTCCAAAATTCCCCAACCCTATAGATATTGCTTATAATATCCATGATATTTAAGAACAGTTTTTAATAACAGGTCGTAAATTTGTTTTTTCTTTTTTTTTCCCTTTTTTTTTTTTTTTAACAAAGTATCAATGAGTGCCAGTTACCTCGTTCTTTAGAAGTTCCAGATGATCATGGGATCTGGAAAAATGATGTTGCTGGATATGGTAGTAAAATGGTCATATATTCTCTGTTATCAATTGTCACCTTCAATTGTAAGATTAGAATCAATAATCTCGTCTCACAAGGATGTTATATGGATTACGTTGAGCAATACTCCTTGCAGAGATTAAGGCACACAGAAGTCATTTAATGGTTGACTCTGAATCTGATATTGAGATAGAATGCACTGAATTCACTCAGTGCATTCTATCTCAATATCCTGGACTACAGATGTCAAAGATTCTTAGGCATCAATAGCATAAAGCACAATTTTACCATTGAGTTTCAAAACTCATTTGAATTAACTGAAGTTTACATGACAAATAGAAAGAATGGAGGCTAGAAAGGGAATAAGTTTTTGAAGGAAATTAAACTATATTGCTAATCGATAATAATCATGTCCCATGAGAGAAATTTATTTTTGACCGAAAATGAATAAGTTATAATAGATTCTGCCCATGGCAGAATCTATTGCTTTATTAATATAACTTTGGTGAAATGCCATTAACTTTCTCTGCCTCACTTCCTCTATCTTTAACATGGTGGTTTTGGTTATAGTTGATGACTTTTATGACTGTCAAATTAAAAGTTATGCTCACGGTGGGAGAGGTGGATTTGTGGATTTTAATAACATCTCCCCCTCTATGCAGTATCACCAGCAACAGGAAGTCCCTAGAACCTGAATGCTGGTATAAATGTGCACTCATATGATCAAGGTTATATTTATGAGTCTGTAAAATAACATTAATAATGTCCCTTGTCTACCATATTGTCCCAAAATGTTTTCTTTCCACAGTTGGCAAGAGGAAAATCATTCTTATAACTTTGTGAACAACCTTCACAACTAATTTCAATGGGAGCAGAGAAGGTTGCAAAGATAATTATGGGTAATAATGGACATCTATGGAGTGATTTAGAAATCTGTTCTGAGATTTCACAGAAGCATCTCTCTCAGAAATGCTGGCATACTTAAGAAGGTGACTGGAAGTTATATTTTCATGAATTTACAATAGGCCTCCCAGAAAGACCATGGAAGGAGCATTGTAAGTGATCATTTGTACCCAGAACACTGGAATGTAAACTGCCAGTGAGAAGCTGGAGTGGGTGTTGCTTGTGCTCTACCCAGGTCCTCCTTGATTCCTTCTACTCTTTCCGTGTGCCCCTTCCCCAGCTCTGGTGTGCTTTTGTTTCCGACAGCCCACACTTGCACTGCAAACTGGAGGACTGCCCTGAGGCTGCTAGAGTCACTTGCCTAAGCACACAGAAAGCCAGAAGTCCCTGGGAGTTTACATCCATCCCCAAAGGGGTTGATGGAAGAGTACAAGAGTATGAAACTCAGCTTTGGGGTGGGACAGCACTGAAGCATAATTTACATTCCAAAGTTCTGCTATAGCATCAAGCTAACGCTACCTTCTTTGGGACTTCCTGAAATTGCACATGATGGCTTTGTCCTTCCAGTTCTACTTCCCTGATGCCTTACTATGTCTCCTGGCAGCTTCCTTAAATCAATCACTTACAAATAAATCCTCTTGTCAGAGTCTGATTGACAGAGATCAAAACAGAATAAATCCAGTTTCTTAGGAATTGCCATGAATAAAAAAGCAAACCTAAAATAAATGAGAATGTAAGGATATATCATATTCATAGCAGCGCTATTCACAATAGCTAAAACATGGAAGTAATCCAAGTGTCCACAGATGGATGAATGGATAAACAAAATGTGGTATATATATATATACAGTGTAATATTATTTAGCCTTAAAAGAGAATGAAATTCTGACACATGCTACAACATGGATGAACTTCGAGGATATTATACTAAGTGAAATAAGCCAGTCATAAGAAAATAAATCCTGTATGACTCCACTTATATGAGGTATTTAGAGTAATCAGCTACATAGAGACAGAAAGTAGAATGGTGGTTTGCCAGGAGATAGTGAAGGTGGGGTGAATGGGAGTTACTGTTAAATGGATATGTAGTTTCAGTTCTGCAAGATGAAAAGAGTTCTGAAGATGGATGGTGGTGATGGTTGCACAACAGTATGAATATATTTAATACCACTAAACTATACATTCAAAAATAGTTAAGATGGTCAGTTTCACATTGTGTATTTTCTATTACTTATATTAAATAATTTATATTATTTGTCCCAAAACATGGGAAAAAATTAAGATAATGTAAGATCCTTATCTGGAGGTCATTTGTGGGACTTGGGACACTAGACTTGGAAAGAACTATTGAAGGTAAAATATCGTGGGGTGCCAACGGAATATTGCCCATGCTAGCTCAGGGAAACAAGCCTTACATTCCAGACATCCAAAGAGGGCTATAAAAGGCTGAAAGAGTCTAACAGCCCTCCCTGAAATCAATAGGCTTCTAAGAGTCACTAGGTTAATATGAGAGCAAGAGAAGCAGGATATCAAGATTAGCAGGTGGTGGAATAGAGATCAGACACCAGGAGCCACATATGAGACTTTAATAATAGCCAATGGGAATGTATGAGCCACCCAGAGATAGGCTCCCAGGGATTCACCTGAGTGTGGGCTCAGAGTCTGACAGTTGTTACATCTTCTAGGGGAGATAACATGCATACAAATCACCCCCATCACAAGCAAGACATGATGTCCACTATAGGGAATATACATGTTGAATGCTATGAAAACACAGAGTAGAAAGGAATTGCTTCTAGTTCAGGAGGTTTGCAGCAGCTGGGACAATGTAACAAAAGCATGGAAATGGTATGTTACAAAAAGTAATCACCTAGAGATTGGGGAGGAGATGTGATACAAGTTACGAATGCCATGGTATATCGATTAAAACATTTATTGACTCCAGCTAACAAGTGTTACTCACATTTAAATGTTACACACAGACACTCAAGAATTGCAAATGTTCCCAGGATATACAAACTCCTTTGTTACACATGCTCATAGGTCACACACCAGTTCAAAACTTTCTATTCACTGCCTGCTTAGCCAGAGTTCTGAAGGGAGAATTTCAGCAGAGCAGTCGGTTCACTCTCTCAGGGAATCTTACTTCCTCATAAGATTCTCTCAAGGCCTTTTGCTCTCAAAGGAAGGGCCCAGTCCAACCTTGATCTTTTACATTTACCCTCATAAATTACATGCTAATTTGTTATACAGACCACCCTAGTCCTGAAGGGGCATGAGAAGGGAGTGGTTACCGGAACCCAGAGAGGAAAGCTATATGGAGGTTACCTCACAAGAGCTATGGCATTTGGAAGAGGAGCAACACCCAATCTACAGACACCCAGCAGGGAGGAAGCCAGAAAATTAAAGACCTAAAGCTCACACTTCTCATGCCCTCCCTCTCCTGTTGGTGCCTCCCAGTGACCGAAACAGGAGAAAAGTCCAGAGAGATTATTGATGTTGTCATGTGGGTCAGTCTGGGGAGGCAGGAGAGGGAAAACAGAGAGATGGCAGCAAAAAGAAGACTCGGTCTAACATTTCTGGCTTTGAAGATAAAAGAAGGGAGCCACAGTGCATAGAATGCAGGTGGCCTCTAAAAGCTAGAAGAGCCAAGAAAATGAATTCTTCCCTGGAGCTCCAGAAGGAACGCAGCCCAGCCAACACCTTGATTTTAGCCTACTGAGACCTGTTTCAAACTTCTGATGTCCAGAACTATCGATAAATAAATTTGTGTTGTTTTAAGCCACCATGTTTGTGGTAATTTACAGCAGGGATGGGAAACTAATAAAAAAGGGAACTTAGAGGGCATCTGATCCAACATCCTAGTCAACACATAAGCTGAAATCAGGGCTTTGACTGGCGTGGGAAGTGACTTTACTCTGCTATAGTATGGAGTTTGTGAAGGTCTTCGACCTGGGAAGTGACATACTCAGAACTACACTTCAGAAAGAATATTTCGCCTCCTCCTACCTTCAATATGGTTGAGATGGGAAGGAGATATGACTTAAAGAAGGAGAATCAGTTAGAAAGCTATTATGAAAGTCTGGTTAAGAAGTGTGGGCTTAAAATAGGGTGGAGCCAGTAGGCATAGGAAGGGAAACAAATATGGCAGAGATGTTGTCCTTAGGTAAAGAATGGGACTCAGTGACTGATTAGGAGAGCTTAGATAAAGGTTTTAAGACTGACCACAGTGTTCATGACAACATTAATAGAAACAAGGTGGCCTTCTTTAGGGGCATGGCACCTACCATCTTTAACAGTCTAAATAGTTTAGAAAACATCTGGAACTTAGCTTCTAAAAAAGTTGTGAGAAATGAATTATTTGTTTAAATAAAACCTGAATCTAAAATAATAATAAAAAACAGCTGAAATTCAACCAAGTAAACCTGAGGTAGGCACAATGACAAATGTGTTTATTATTAAAATATTGTAGTCATTCTTCCACTTCCACTTTCCTTTAATGGGCTTCCTTGAAGGAAAAAAATTAAGAAAATGTTTTTGAGATATATAGTAAATATGGTCAATTTCTCACATGCGCTTAATTTTTTTTTTTTTCATTTAATGGAAACTGTCTAAATAAAGTAAAGAAAACCCCTTGAATATGTCCTATAAATGATTAGGACAGTGTTTGAGCACCATGGTTTTTAGTCCATAACCGAGCTGGACAATGATAGACTACTTTGATGTTTGGTTAAAAAAAGTAAGTTTGTTTTAGGTTATGTTCCCCAGAGGGAGACCATGAGACCAGGACGTGAGGATGAATGAATTATTAGGGAATTTCTCAAAGAAAACTGGTAGAAGAGTAGAGCAGTGGGATAGGAAAGTAAAGAAAGCCAAGCAAGAACACTGTATCAAAAAGAAGCCCTGTAGTGAGCTCTGGTGGTTTAATTATTAGTTAAAGCTGCTATTCATGACCCCTGAAAGCGCTTCCCTCCATCTCCATTGCTAACACCACGGTCCAAAACTAGCCTTTCATCTGGGTGACCACATCATCTCCTGACTAGTCTTCCTCCTTTTACTTCTGTCCATTTAAGGTTCGATCTCAACAGAATAGCAAGAATAATCATTTAAATTTGGATTCTGCCATTTTCCCATTAAATTATTGTATTAGCTTCTAATGGTATGTTAAGTTCTTTCACTCCCCTGACTAAAATATTTTAGTGGCTTCTCCTGGCATTTAAAATTAAATGCGACAATGTCCTGACCTCTGTCTACCTTTCCAACTTCATCTCACATTTTCACTGCTCATCTTTGTTGATCACAAAGGATTCTACCATTTCCTAGACATCTCTACACTGGGAATGGACGGTTTTAATCCTGGCTCCTTCTCGTCCTTCCAGATCTCAGCCTAAATATCATCTCCTTGAAGAAGTCTTCTTTTATCTATCTATCTATTGTTCCTGGCCCTTTTGTTATTTCCAGAAATATTTCTTCTCCAGCATTTACCACAACTGGTACCTATTTTGTTTGTTTATTGTGTTCCCCCCACTGGAAGGGGAGCTACTTGAGGACAAGTATCATATGTCTTATTCACCACTGTATGCCCCGTACTCAGCAACGCCTGATTCATATTAGGTACAGAATAAAGATTTCATTAGTGAGGAATAAATGAAACAGAGTTGCTACATCTTGTTTCACTTTTGCTCCTAACAATTTGGCCATTTGAGGTCATTTAAAGTATCATCACTTTCCATGAAAGACCTGACTAAATCCTAGTTATGGTCCAAAACAATTCTGGGTGAAAAAAACCTAACACTTTTTTTCCCCGTGTTGAACTGATTGGTTTAAACAAGATTAATAACATGATAGAGAACTGCTCAGGTAAGGTCTCATGTAAGAGACCTTTCTAGAGTCATAATGTCTCCATTGCAGATGGCAATGCAGATAGCTTCACTGTGATATTTTTCAAACTGTTTTATATCTAGGCCTCTTCCTCAACTGCTCTTTTTATCGTCTGATAGTTTCATGGAGACTAAACCTCTGGTGACCGTTTCTTAAAACCAGGCAGTAGTACTTAATTTTTAATTTTTTCTCCTTGTTTGAAGAGTTTTATTTTAGAATCTTAAAAGAAGAGCCAATGTGGATGGTGCTTTTTGGCCTAATTTCCTCGTCATTCAGTTAAGCTAACTGGATGTGCTAAATATGTGAATACTTTAAGAGGATGCAAGCTGACACTCGTCTCTAGGAAAATTGTTCTTTATAGTCTTCACAGTTAATCATCTTTTGTCAATGCTAATTGAGATTAATGATATGACACTAGATGCTATTGTTTAATAAAATACGTCTATTAAATACTATTTGGTTATAATTCTAACAAAATAATAGGTACTTGTTTTAGAAAATTTGGGAAACACAGAAAAGTTTTTTTAAAAAATTAATCATGTACAAAATTCCACCCTGAAATAACCCTATTATTGCATTTTGTTACGTACCTTTCCAACCTTTTTTTCAGTCATTCATTAAAAAAAACACTTATTGAGCACCTATCATGTTTCAAAAGGAAGTCTAGATGCTACTGAACAAATGAGATGAGGTCCATATATCCATGTGGATTCTAGGGGACAGTTGAGAACACTAACAAATAAGATGATTTCTGTTAGTGATAACAGCTATGAAAAACACAAAACAAGTAATGTGACAGTTAAGGTCATAAAGGGTGAGAGAGTGAGGACTAGCTACCTCAAAATAGGTTAACAGGGAAGACTTTTCTAAGAAGGGAATATTGCCCTGAGACCTAAAGAATAAGAAAGTGCCAGTCATGGGAAGGTGTGCAGGAAGAGCATTCTAGGCAGATGAAACAGCACATGTCAGGAAAGAGTTGATTGTTTCTAGCAATTGCCACAAGGTAAACGTGGCTGCAACTAGAAAATAAAAAGACATAGGCAAAGATTTCTCATATTCTTTATGTATTTTTACCAGCTTCATGCATACCTTTTCATTTATGACATTTTTGACCTAGACGTTTAAATTTTTTATGTTGTCAAAGCCATCAATTTTTTCCTTTGTGAATTCTCCCATTAGAAAGTCTCTTACCTAACCATCAATCAGAAAAATACTGATCTATATCTGCTTTGAGTATTTTTATCATTTCATTAATATATCCACAGTTGATGATGATATATGACTAAGATTTTAGTGTTTTTTTCCTAAGTAAATAACATCAGGAGTACAACTTTTTGAAATATCTTTTTTTCTCTGCTAATTTAGATGGCACCACTATCATATACTTTCTGCTTATATTGAAGGCTTATGAAGAATAAGGGGAGTGAAGTGACCTAAAACAGTCTTCCAGGACAGCTATTCTGGCAAGTTTGAAGAAAGAATTAAATGGTCAAGAGCTTGAAAGGTGAAAGACAAGTCAGAAAGCCACAGTAGTTATCCAGACAAAAGATGCCAAGGGCTTAAATTAGGGTTATAACAAAACTAAGAATAGAAGAGAAGTTGTGGGTAAGAAAATGCTGATTAAGTAAGCAAAAATCATCAAATGACTGAATGTGTGGCTGGGGGAAAAAAAAGAAAGAATCAGAAATGATTCTGAGTATAATCTAAAGTGTAATGCTTCCATGTCTTCACTCACGTTGCTTCTTCATACTCAAATGCCCACTCTTACTTATGATTCAAAACTCGAATCAAATACTGGAGCCAAGCAAAATCATCAGTTTTTCTTCTTAGCACATCAGAAGAAAAAATTAAGGAGCCCAATCAATAAATTGCATCTGACTCTGATTTTAAGGGCTACTGATCCCATCTAATCCATCTCATTCACCTGCAGCTATCCAAGTCTGTACTTCTGCCTCTTTTTCCTTCAGAGCAACCAATGTGTCTTCTCTCTCTTCTTCATGCTGGATTAGCCTCACCAATCATAGGAATTCGGTTGACCTTTAAGGTTGTGACAAACGTTAAGGTAGTTCAGTAATTCTTGCCTATAAGTCATCTTCAACAAACTTGACCCAAGCCTTTTTTATTCCCCAAACTAACTGCTGTAGTAACCCTGGTGAAAGTCTCTCTCTAAATATTCTTCCAACCCAATCACTTAGGTAGAACAATTCTTCCCAGTTGTTCTTCCTGGTGGTTTCAGAGGTAAGGGAGGCAACACACACACCCTCTTCTGCCAAGTCAGTTTTTCTAGACAGTCAAAATTATAAAAGACTTGAACATAAATATGAAAATGGTATGCTGCCATCCACTTCTATCTGTAGCATTATAATACATAGAGTTATGAAAATGTTTATTATGTTTACTGTAAGAATTTTGTTAAGACAAAAAAGAGACTGGTAATTGCCAGGAGAATGACTCAATGGGTATGGCATTTTTGTTTTGTGAAAAATTCTGGAACTAGACAGTGGTGATGGTTGCACAGTATGAATGCACTTAATGCTACTGAGTTGTACACTTTAAATGGTTACAATGGCCAATTTTATGTCATGTGTATTTTATCATATTTTTTAAAATTCTTTGCTTACTTTGTTTAGAATGTCATTAACTGGATTTCAAAATGACCTCACTACAAATATCCTTGAAATGAATGTCTCATTATATTATTAATATTGTGAATTGCATAGCAAATCACATTTCCCTTTAACACTGACCAATAGGAAGTTTTGAGCCAACTTTTGGCCTTTCTTTGGCAAGTGCATAGGATTTCACAACTTGTCTTTGTACTAAGGCAATTCTAAGCTCCATTGTACTTTCCTATCTTTATTTTTCCTTTGTTTCATTTTTCACTCTTATTTTCAATTTATTTTATCGTGCTACCATATATAGATCTTTGTATGATACCTTAAAATCATTTTAAGAGCTGGGAGAATATCAATAACATAAACATCAAATATGACCAAGATAAAGTGTTTGCTTGTTTTGACTCTCATGATGTCCTTTATTTTCCTGGTATAAACTGCAATATGGTGGTCCCTGAATTGAGATCTCCAAGAAATCTTAGACTGAGACACATTTTTATTAGATAATTAGCTTCCTCATAGTGAACACCTTCTTTTTACTGACTTTATTCACACCTGGCATTTTCCTTTGTTAACTGAACACTAACCGTCAAGCACATATTACAAATGCATTGATAACGATGATATGTCCTTAACTGAGAAACAGCCACTGTCAAGAAAACAAATCACACTTACTCTCTGTCAGGTTTTTACTGCTTTCCATAATTACAAGGAAAAAGAAGCTTAGCAATGCCTTTCTGTACAAAGTGCAAAACAAATTGCTACATTTAGAAAAAGAAATAATAGACAACTGTGATGTACATCTTTCTTCTTTTGTGGCAAATTGGGGAGACTATAAATAATTTCTCAAAGCAGCAATGCAAGCTCTTGAGGGGATTCTCCGTAACACAGAGGCTGGTTACAGTGACAGAGGGGATTCTCCATAACACAGTGACAGCCTCTGATGTTCTGAAACAAAGATTGAATAAATGGACATTTGGAATATGTCTTAAAGATTAGATGGGTCATCAATGGTTTATTGTTGACTAACAATATAATAGCAATATTAATAATTTTATCTGTTCACTTGACAAATGCAGTGTCCATCTGAAAGCCTTCACTATCTTGCCTTTTTCTTATTAGTTTATAGGCATTATTTATTGATAAATAAAATCTTACTGATTTGAAGATACTAGTCCTTGGTCAGTCACTGTGGCCAACTGTAAACACCAAGAATTTGAGGGGAAGTGGCAGAAAAAGTATAAGGAAAGGACCAGAACAATACACATATACTTCAAACCCTACCTTTAAGATGTTTAACTGATCTCTTCTGAATTCTCTCTTGAACCAGAAAGGTAGTGATTAAAGATTAATATCAGATATGTTACAAGGTATTATCACATACTGAAAGAGCATCATGATTTATAATTGTCAGAAGACAAGTTGTCATCTCATTGGAAGAAACTGGTTTTCTGGTACTAATACATTCTCATTTGAAGCTCGCAATAACCATATTCAAACAAATGAGGAGAACACTATTTGAGCAGCAAAGTAATTTCTTGTCACACAGAGTAAATGGCAAGACCAGGATTCAAAAGAGGATCTGTTGTGTTCAGCATCAGTGATCCTAACCACTACACCACAGTGCCTCACAGGCTCACCCAGCAACATTGACCAACTGCTCTCACCTACCTGCAAGGAACACAAAAGACATTGCTGTTACAAAATTTAAAAGTTCAAAGAGGCTGTGGTTTTCACTAAGTTAACTGGATGACTTTATTTTTGCAAGAAGGAAAAATAAAGCCTGGGTTTCCTAGCTCTCGGTCTAGAACTTTTTCACTATCATACATGCGTGAGTGTGAACATGCACATGCACACACATGCACACACAAATATACATGTGCAGGCATACACGTGCGTGCATACACACACACACACACACACACACACACACACAACAACAACAACAACAACAACAACTCAACTTTACAGCTGCAGGCTGCTGACGATGCCAGGCAAGAAATGCATCACCTTACACTGAAAAAGCTGTGAAAGCAGAAAAATCAATCTACCGTTTTAATAAAAAATGTGAGAAACTGAGAAGATGAGCTATGGTGCAATCACTTTGGGCGGATCTGGCTGTTTTGCTATTAATCATTTCTCTACTGTGCAGTCATAAGAACTTTAAGTCTATTCAGTGCTTTCTTGGGCCCACTGCAAAGGCACTGTGACCAAGTGAGATGAGATTATAAAACCATCATTGTATACTAAGGGCCAGGAACTGTGCACGCAATTACAGTCTTCCAGTGGAAAAGATTAACCCCTGAAAAAGACAATTATTTTCCCCTAGACTGAAATTTCCTCAATATTGAAATTTCCTGACCTGACAACCTACATACTAGCTATTAAAAAACTTGGATTTAATATAAAATCTTATACTACATCCAGGATAGGTCTTCAATTACTACTTTTCTGTTTTAAGAAAGAATTCAAATAAGATGAGATTGATACCTTACAACTAGGGTTTTAAGTTTTCTTGTAGACCTAGTTATTTTTATCTTTATTGTTTGAGGTCCAGAAGAATCTCTTTGAGATGAAGTGAGAGATTATTCTCTAGAAAACTATCCTCCTTTCTCTAGCTTTCTCCTTTTCTCCCTCTCAAAGTATCCACTTACCATATTTAGTACATAGTGGTAAATTTTTAACTTTATATTTAGAACCGGTAACTGGGGTTCAGGAAGGATATTTTCATTACATAAATTAAATCTAATTCCTTCCAACAGCCCCTTCCAATATATGAATTACAATAGCATAGACCAAATGATAAGTTTCTATACCAAACAGTCATCAATTTTATACAGATTATTAAGAGCACATTCATTCAAACCCCATTAATCTGATATTTCTCATGAAGTAGAATGGTGGTTTAGCTGTGGTCTGTGAAAAAATTGCTATCCTAAGCATATTAAGACAGAGTGATAAGAGAACCACATATGACATTAATCTTTAATTTTTTCTAACTACATTATTTTTCAAGAACTCTGAAAATATCAGTGTACACATGTCACAAAATTCTTTGTTAATCAAATCACTGTTGATATTTTGTTTCTGCCAAACAGCTACCTTCAAGGCATTTATCATCTGGTAACTACAAACTACATATTTTTCTAGTTAGAACTAACTCTTATGACTGGATTTTTAAAATTATTTAATACTAGAGACATACAAAAGAAAGTCACATATAAATTTTTAACCATAGCAACAGACTCCATGTCCGTACCACTTAGCCTGAGAACTAGAACATCCCCAACGTTCCTGTATTAACCTGCATGCTCCATTCTTATCTCTTCATCTGCCTCTTTCCACACCCACACCAGAAATAACCACTGTCCTGAAATTATCATTCCTTTGCTTGTCCTATACTATTGCTCCATACACATAAATTCTTAAACACTAAATTAAGTTTTACTTGTTTATTACCTTTTTAAAAATGGTATTAAGCTGTATGGACTCTTTTGTGACCTGCTTTTTTTCACTCAGTATTCTGTTTTTAAGATTCAGCCATGCTATAGTATGATTTGCTCATCTTCACTACCATGCAATATTCCATTTTATTAATTTGTTGTCATGGTGATGGGTACTTGGCCTGTTTCCAATAACTTTCTATTACAAATAACACTCACACTGCTGTGAACATCCTTGTATGTGTATGGTGTTTATATGCAAGAGCTTCTCTAAGATATACCTAGGAAAGAAAAAGTTAGGTGCTGGGATATATTATAGAATTGTACACTTAAAACTTATATAATGTTATTAACCAATATCACTCAAATTAATAAATTTAAAAAATCCAATTTAGTGAACGTATAATGTTATATCATTATAATTTTAACTTACATTTCCTTATCACTAAAATTTAGCACATTATTATATGTGTATGGGACATTTGGATTTCTTTTGTGAGATGTCTATCCAAGACTTTTATTTATTCTATAGCAGCTTATCTATCTTTTTCCTATGATTTGTAGGTATTATCTATTGATAAATAAAATCTTATTGATTTGCAGATACTAGTCTTTTGTCAGTTTTATGTATTGCACACTACATCTCCTGGTTTAGTACTTTAGTATTTTCATCCTCTTTCTGGGGTCTTTTGAAGAATAAAAGTTCTTGGCCTTAATTGTAAATGAATTTAGTCTTGTATGGTTAATGCTTTTTGTTTTAAGAAATCATACCCAACTCTGAAGCAAAACAAAGTGAAAAAATCATTTCTCTGATATATTAATTATTATCCTTGCAAATAGTATAATTTAATTTCTCATAAAGTATTCTATAATTTTAACCAGTATTTGGGTATTCTAGGATCATGTGAATCACAATCATCTTAGTATTTTTAAATGTTAACTCACAGTTCTTATTTTTTCAACAAATATTTATTAACTTTTATATACCAGTTTCTGTTCTAAGCCTAAGAACACAGAATTAAACAGACAAAATACTTGTGACATTTGTGCTTTACACGTATGTGGGAGAAAGAAAATAAGCAATAAATGGGAAAAATTCATAATATCCCTTCCTCTTTTTGTTTCTCTACCCCAGGACCCCTAGCTTTTCTGACTCAGGTATTTTACAGTGACTGTTCTGCTACGGCAATGATGACTTTTGCAGATGCTGTCAGAAAACTAAAGCTGTGACATATGTTTAGCCTTGAGGATTTCATCCTAGGAAGAGCTGCTAGCATACAGCAATGGGCAGGATTCCAGTGAGTTATAAACATTCACTTCTTCGAACACAGAAAGCAATTTGCTTCAATTAAGTATTTCTCTAACCTTGGCAGAAGCCCACCATCTTGATTGATGTCTAAAGACCTGATCATATCAATGGAACAGAATAGACAGCCCAGAAATAAACCCATGCCTACATGGTCAATTAATCTATGACAAAGAAGGCATGAATAGACGATGGTGTAAAGACAGTCTCTTTAATAAATGGTGTTCGGAAAACTGGGCAGACACATGCAAAAAAAAATAAATTTAGACCACTTTCTTATACCACATACAATAATAAACTCAAAATGTATTAAAGACTTAAATGTAAGACCTAAAAGCATAAAACTCCTAGAAGAAAACATGGACAGTAAACTCTTTGACATCACTCTTAGTAATCTTTTTTTTTTTTTACATGTCTCTTGGGCAAGGAGAACAAAAGAAAAACAAATGAGACTATATCAAACTAAAAAGTTTTGCACAGCAAAGGAAACCATCAACAAAATGAGAAGACAAACTACTAAATGGGAGAAGATATTTGCCAATGATATATCAGATTGGAGATTAATATCCAAAATATATAAAGAACTCACACAACTTAACACCAAAAAGACAAACAATCTGCAGAGGACCTAAATAGACATTTCTCCAAAGACATTACAGATAATCAACACACATATGAAAAGATGCTCAACATCAGTAATCATCAGAGAAATGCAAATTAAAATCACAATGAGATACCACTTCACACCTATCAGAATGACTAACATTAATAAATCAACAAACAACAAGCATCAGTGAGGATGTAGAGAAAAGAAAATCCTTGTGCACTGTTGGTGGGATTGTAAATTGGTGCAGCCACTATAGAAAATGGTATGAAATTTCCTCAAAAAATTAAAAATAAAAATAAAAAATTAAGAACTATCGTATGACCCAGCAATTCCACTTCTAAGTATTTATCCTAAGAAATCCAAAAGACTAACTTGAAAAGATAATATGTACTGCTGTGTTCACTGTAGCCCTATTGACAACAGCCAAGATATGAAAGCAACCTAAGTGTCCATTCGATAGACGAATAAAGAAGTGGTACATATATACAATGGAATATTACTCAGCCATAAAAAATAAAATAAAATCTTGCCATTTTTGACAAAATGATGGACATAGAGGGAATTATGCTAAGTGAAATAAGTCAGAGAAAGATAAATACAATATGATTTCACTCATATGTGGAATTTAAAAAATAAAATAAACAAACAAAACAAACAAATTCACAGATACAGAGAACAAACTGATGGTCGCTGATGGGATGGGGGTTGGAGGGATGGGTGAAAAAGGTGAAGGGATTAAGCAGTATAAATTGGCAGTTATAAAAACTGTCATGGGGATATAAAGTATAGCGTAGGGAATATAGTCAATAATATTGTGATAACTGTATGGTGTCAGATGGGCACTAGACTAGATCACTTCATAAGGCATATAAATGTCTAATCACTATGTTGTACAACTGAAACTAATATAATATTGTATGCCGACTGTAATTGAAAAATAAACTGAATAAGTAACTACATGGTCATATTAACAAATGCTTTTCTCAAAAATAATAATAATAATAATAAACTTTTTTCTTATTTGAAAACTCATGTTGCTTTAATGGCAAATGTAAACCTTACACTTTGGATCTTTAATAGAAATATTAAACTATGATGTCTTTGAATAACTATGGAAACTGCACTTTGGAAAAGTTCAAAGTTGGAATCAAGATTTAAAAAAGATCCCATATCTAATATTGGTTAAGGCTTCTATACATAGATTATCCATTACAATTTAGCCCTCAAACCCCCTTTTTATGCTCTCACCCTCATCTCAGGAAATGACTGCCTGGGAACCAGATTTTCCAAAATCCCTACAACAGAATTCTGAATTAGAGAATGCCAATTAGAGGTATCCTGTATAATTAGAGTGTAGGAGAGAGGACAGCCAAATCCTTGTTCCCCACCTACACTGGACTTGGGTGCCTGCATATACAGAATTTTGCAAAAGCATCTCTATATATTTCCTCATGAATCCCCAACTTGGTGCTGCAGGTTTGTGCTCTTGAAACTTTCTAATTCCCTGAAAGCTGGTGGTAAACCTGAGATCTAGCAGTGGCCTTTCTTGATCTTCTATACCCACAGCTCTTCCAATGGTTTTGAAAGCACCTAATTACCTATATTAAATCTCCTTCTTGCTTGAAATACCTACAGTGTTTTTTTCCAAACTAAATCCTGAATAATATAGAATCCATTCCACTTCCTTTTGCCTCTTTTTTGATTTCTAAATCTCCAAATCGTGATTAATTTGATTGATAGCCTTCAAACATAGAACACACACACA
>NW_011888904.1:4618229-4629138 GCF_000151845.1 Pteropus vampyrus | reverse complement strand
ACTAAAGGCCAATTTACTAAACATCTGAAATATGCTTTCCAATTTAGCATCTGTATTAGTTTGCTAGGGCTGCCACAATAAAGTACTAAAAACTGAGTGGCTTAAACAGAAATGTATTGTCTGAGATCAAGGTGTTAGCAAGGTCACGATCCTTCTGAAGGCAGCAGGGAAAGATCTGTGCCCAGCTCTCTCTTAGCTTCTGGTTATTTGCTGGCTATCTTGTTGTTACTTGGTTTGCAGATTATTATCCCATTCCTTGCCTCATCTTCACATGGTGTTTTCCTGTGTGTGTCTGTGCCCAAATTTCCCCTTTTTATAACAAAACCAGTCATGTTGTATTTGGGATCACCTCAAGTACCTCATTTTAACTTGATCACCTCTGTAAAGACTCTATCTCCAAATAAGGTCACATTCTGAGATCCTGGGGGTTAAGGATCCAACATATCTTTCCAGGGCAACACAATTCAACCCATACCAGCATCCTTTGGAATTGTCTCTCAATAGTCTCCTCAAGGCCAGAGCCAGGCAACACGGACAGATTACAAGCCACCTTCTGAATCCAATACCTAACAAGTAAATGCAAGTACACTTTAGTTCCTTAAGTTTTCTTCTCATGTGTCACTGAAGTGAAAAGACTAGGTGACCTTGATGTTTTTGTTTTATATTGTACATTAGATCTATTTAATTACAAAAATATATGATCATAAAAATTCAAGCCACACAGAAGTGAACAAAGCAAAATATCTTCTCCAGATGCCTCCCTTCCCACCTCAAGCCCCATGTGGCAGAGAGATTCCATTCAGAGTACATTTTTCCACATCTTTTTAAAACACGCACATGTAAAACATTTTTTTCTTTCTTGCTAACCTGAATATTCTAATGTGGCTGAATTAACATATATTGCTTACCTAGAAAACATAAAAGCTTTAAAAAAAAATGAAATGGAAATTTTACTCCAAGATATCTTAAGTGTATCTCTAGAAATTTAGGGGGAAAACAAAACAGAAAAACCCTTAGTGGGGAGAAAGGCAACTTACTTGTTGGCATATTGCAACAGAAATACCCCTTAAGTTCATTATCAGTTCAGCTACTGTTCAGTTGGGAAAGAACCAACTAGCACATTTCCTGGCACCCAACAGCTATGCAATAAATATTAATACGTTAATTAATTAGACAATAAAGTAGTCTCCAGGAAACATCTTTTGGGACTGGAAAGTCTGGAGTAGGAATCGGAGGGGACACAGGTGGTGTTGTCACTGCTTCTCTCAACGAACAGTTGGGAGTTTCAAAGAGAAAGGAGGCTATAGGAGGTGAAAGACTGGCTATGCAGATGGTGTCAAAGAATAAAATTTAGATTTCTGGACTGCAATATAAAAAGCCCAAATGATGAGCTTTGGGCTAGAAATGCAGCACATGTTATTAGTACAGGAGAGCATATGTTTGTCCAGAAATAAACTAACCTGATTAAAAGGTCCTGAAAATGGAGCAGGAAATGTGGACATTGGTTAAAGCTTTGCCTCAATTAAGCATAATTAAACAAGATCATCGAACCACTTTCATCATAGTCACTTTTTACATAACAACATAATGTTTACGAGCCTTTCTAATCTTAATGTTCAATATTTCTCTGAAAGGGGATAGAGAAAAATTAAAAAGTGAGGTATGTACCCACCGACTAAGGAGACCTAACAGACATGGAAGGAATTACAAAAATATCTAAGGTACCCAGAGTATCTGCAAAACGATAATTAGGAATAGATTCAGAAGTAACAGCCATGTCTCAGATGATCATACATCATTTTGTAGAGTGTGGGTAGGGAACAAAGAAATCTTGACGTTGTAGAAAAGAAAGAAAACTAGAAAATGCAACATTATTGTGGTCCTCAGACTTGGTAGGCAGCTGCAGAGAAATGCAATAATGTGTTTTATGTAAAGAAAGGAGAGGCAGAATTTTATTAAATGCAAATGAGATATACGCCTTCTCAGAGATTCTAAAATGCGAGGATGAAAACACCCTGAAGAATACAGGGGTAATGAGGAAAGGAAATCAACTTTAACAAATTCATTTATCCAATCATTCGACCTGGATGATATTTAACACTTGATATGGGGCAACCAATCAGAATGTACACTTTGTCCATCAGAAGAGCTACCAGATATAAACAAACTATATAATGGTGTTTAATTTAAAAACTCATTTTGCTATAAATATTTGGCTTAATCTTATGCTTGACTGATTTAACACAACCACAAGTTCCTTTATCCCATATTTTGCTCATTCTTGGGACACTGGAATAAAACATTCAGTAATTTTAAGCATTTCTCCATGTCTTGCATATATAAAAATGTGTTTCTCTTGCCTTTAAATAGGTATTAAATTGGTGAGGTCTCAAAGTTTTCTTATAGAAATTTGAAATCAGTGCCTTATTATTCTCCAGCGTTTATTATTCCTGAGAATTCTGAGCTAGCTAGATTTTTATTCTTTTGCAGGTAAACATTATATATATTGAGATTTTTGCTTCATCTGAGTACACATTGCCAGTAAATATCTAGGTGTGTCTCTCTTTTTATTTTTTAATTCTCTTTTTTCATTTTTATAGGTTCCTTTCAGGAAAGTTTTCTGCTTTTTCTATCTCTATTATTGCTTCTGCTTTTATTTCTCTATTCTTTCCTTATACTGTTCTTTTTTTTCCAAAACAACTATAATTCAAACAGTGTAAGTGTATTGTATGTCTATATATATATATATGTATACATACACACACACACACATATAGACACATAATTTTTAGCCTTATAATTTACATATACACATAATTTTTAGCTTCAGCCTCTGAGCCAGGCTATGTCCTTCCTTACTTTCTCTGGCTCTGTGACAATTCTTCCATTGGCCTCACGTTGTCGTGGCAGATGTTGCTGAGGTAGCGGTAGTGGTTGTTTTCATCACCAAATGAAGAGCAGTCTGTCCGGATAGCATGTTTGTCAACATTTTGGTTATTTTTTTAATTTCCTTGACTTTGTTCACTGTACATTTGGATGTGGATCAAATCCCCTCTCTAAAATCTAAAATGAAGGACAGGTCAATGTACTCATGGCCAGTGAATGGTAGATTGAATGAGAACAGTCTTTGGACTCCATACTTATTCTCCTTATTCTCGATGCTACAGTATAAGAGTCAAAATATCCAGATATGACATTGTGATAAAGCAGTGATGCTGCTATTACAAATGTATGTCTATGTGAGTGCATATGTAAATACATAATATTCATAATGACAATCTATTACTCCAATTCTATAACAGAGAAAGATTCAAAACAACACTAAAACCAAAGATGACATAGTAATGATGTAAACAGAGGGCTCAGTACAGCTTATCCAAAGAGTAATTCAAAGAGCACAACATACTGAAGGAAATTGAAGGATTTCTTTCATATTCACAATAAAGGTTTGGTAATCTTCCTCCCTTTGACTTTCTTATTTTCCCTAAAAGAGTCTGTAGAATTATGTAATTGCAAGACGAAATGCAGCATCAAGAGTGATTTTTCCATTTTATGCCATCCAATAATTAAGTGAACCAGTTTGCAGCAATGTCAACAGTCATTAAGAAAGTCAGAGATTAGATACTGTATAAAAACAGACTAGGCAAATGAATAAATAGCTTTTAGAACCTGCTGATACTTAGGAATGGAATTTTATAATTAAATTTAAAACTAATTTACTTGTAAATAATAACATGAGTAATACGCAAAACTATTGCACTGAGTTTTTTTGTATGCCTTCTGTAGTCTGTCAGTGGCAAGTCCTTTGTATCATGTATATTCCCAATATTGACGCTTTGGGAGATCACTGTCATAGAGGATCACCTTGAACTCTTCAACTTTATGAAAAGTCTGAAAACCACTCATATGATACCACAGCCCTGTTCACCAGTCTTGTTAAATATTTAATAAGCAATAAACTGTTAAAAAGCCAATTAGCATGACCTCATAGTCCTTTTAGAAGTTTAAATGCAAGTTTCTGTCATGTAACTGTAGAAAGATAACTGGATTTTTGTATATAACTCAGTCACCTAACAACTAATCAAAAATTTTCTTTTCAGTTCTAGGAAAATTATTTAGCGCTTTTTTTTTTTTTTTTTTTTGGAAGTTTGGAATACGAATAAAATAATTCAAAGAAACTCCCCCCAAGTTATACAGGCAAAAATTGCTGATTTTTTAAATTTTTGTTCATTGTTTTAATAAAAAACAGTAATAATATCAATCAAGGAAAATTTAGAAAAGCTGAAAAGATTATGAAGAAATTATCATCAGTACTTCCACCACTTAGAAATAATCATGGTTAACATAGACATTTATTCTGGTTTGTCATTTAATAAATTTTTACCGACCTTACCATAGACAGAATGCTGTGCTAAGTGCTGTAAATACTGGAGTGAGCAAGGGCCAGTCCTTGCCCTCATGAAGCTAGCAGTGTGATAAGAAAAGAAGACAGTGAACAAGCAATTGCAAATTTGATCAAGAGCTCTGGGGTCGTAGTTCTGGATGCTTTGGGAGCATTCAATCAAAGATGAATATGATTTAGAAAGGTATCACCAAAGAACTGATGGTCTCTCCTCCCACTGGAATGTAAGATCCACACAGGCAGAGATCTGTTCACTACAGTTCCTAGTACACAGGTGGGAATATTAGATAAAAAGAGAGACAACTCTTCAAATAGGTGGGATGGATGAAAGATAAAAGGAAAAATAAAAGTGCAGGTTAACAAATTCATTGAAGGGAGATTCACAGAAGTCTTATTACAGGAGGAGGAATCTTAATCTGCTGAAAATTTAAGGAGAATGGAAAAAATAGATTTCAGAGTTCTGGGGAGAAAAGAAAGAGTATAAAATAGTTGTGGATGGTTAGAGTTTGAGCTGCCAAGGAAACTGTTGAGGTTGGTAATCGTAAATTTATATGACACCAATTTGACCAGATAGTCGTTTTTAGCATACAGGACTAGAAAACTGAGTGCCTAGAAAACTGAGTTCCAGCAAGGCAAAGGCAGATATGGGGCTCATCTAGGGTTGTAGTTTTGCTAAACAGATACATAATAAGGACAAGAGGCAAGGAAAGTGTTTGAAGTTCGTCTATTCTGTGGCATATTATCTGGAGCTTATTTATCTTACCAAGTAGTATTCCGTTGTATGTATATGCTATATTTTGTTCATCCATTCATCAGTTAACAGGCTTTTGGATCGTTTCCACTGTTGGACTACTACAAATAATGTCACTTTAAACATTTGCATATAAGCCTTACATTGGGTAAGTACTTAGGAGTAAAACTGTTAGAGGATTTGGAAAGTATGTGTTTAAAATTTTAAGAATCTGCTATGTATCATATAGCAGTGTTCACTAGAATCTTCGTATTGCACAGTACATCCCTGGTACTTATCTTATAGGTAACTGCTTCAAAGTCTATACCTTTTGACCACCTTCCTCATACAGTAAACACTGCTGTATGATAAATAGGAAATTGAGAGAGTATATCCTAAGAATTCTTATCACAAGGAAAAATTTTTTCTTCTTTTCTTTTTATTGTATCTATGTGAGAAGATGGATGTTAAATAAACCTACTGTGGTAATAATTTCACAATTATGTAAATCAAACCATCCTGCCATATATCTTAAACTTATAGTGATATATGTCAATTATTTCCCAATAAAACTAGAAAAACAAATTTAAAAAAATTTTAAGAATCTGCTAAACTGTTTTTCCAGAATAGTTATGGCACTTTTCATTTCTACAATATGTGATGGTTTCATTTTCTCCATAGTCAGCACTTGCTATTGTCAGACATTTGCATAACAGCCATTCTAGTGGGTATGTAGTGATATCTTGTGGTTTTAATTTGCACTTCTCTAATGACATTTTAACATGCATTTTGGGACATTTCCCTACATTCTTTGCTTTGCTGGGATGGCTCTATTTTTAACTTAGTTCCTTGTTCTAATATCTCATTAACTCTTGTGACAAAGTTCATATTTTCTTTAACTTATACTACAATATCGGTACATTTGTTTCTTGCTGAACTTTTTTCTCAAAAGTATGTTTTTCTCTGCCTCTATTTTATTTTTCTTATTTTATCTCTCAGAATAATTTGTAATTCTTTCAGATTCCATTCTGTTTTGTTTTGCCTTATTTTCATCCTTGAAAGAAGATAGCTTTAACCTGGACGGTTAAATGATCTGATTAATTTCTCCCTGAGTCCCTTCCCTGGACCTAAAAATGATCTGGTTAATTTCTCCCTGAGTCCCTTCCCTAAACACCATTAAATTCCCCTTAAATCTTAAAATGAAGGAAACTTCTAGCAGGCAGGAGAAAGGATCTGGAACTATGGGAAATGTCAGTAGTTGTCTTTTGGTAACAACTTCATTGTTGAGAAGCCATAGCCACCTTTCTGTCTTTGATTCTCTGCTCCTTGTACTCAGTAAGACTGAGGGATTCCTTCTTCCTAACATTACCGCCCATCATTTTTGGAGTGACCCCATCTTATTAATAAGAAGTCATGTCAAGCAAAAGCCTGATCCCTGCTGGCTTCCTGTTTGGTGTGACCATATAACTCTGAGCCCCATCAGAGCCACTTCCAAATGTTATTAATCTATTGTGAAAAAAAGGAGCTCCAGGTGGCATGGCCCTCACGATTGATTCTTCCTTTATCCATGAAATTTATTTATCTTAGCAGGATTTTCATTTTAGGCGTAGTAAGTCATTTTGACCTGCAAACACAGGTGGTTTTCCAGTGAGTAAAAAAATTTTAAAGCAACATATTTTCCATTTATTCTGATATCTTTATATGGCATTTATTCATATTTGTAATAGCTTCTCTGTTTTCCATTCCTATCATGTTCTTAGCATCTTTACATTTCCATATTGTTTTTTCTATATTCCAAGAAAACATTTCAAAATTATCTTCTATATATATTACCTAATAGCCTAAAATTTTTCTTGCCTTGTGTGCTATTTCAGATTTTAAATCTGAAGTTATGTTTTTAATTGAAACTCAAATTCAGGTCTTATTTTGGTATGCCTTTCAAAAAGCTCTCTTGTTCATCTCAATAGGCTGTCTCATTACATTGCCTTCGACCTTTCATCATAGAGTTGAATAAAACACTAAGAATTTAGTTAATCCCATAAACAGATGCTATCGAAATACTTTGTAAATTCTATAGCAAATGTTTAACAGAAAGTCTGTGTTTTTATTTTTTAATTTATTTATTTTTTAGAAGTTTGACATTTTTTTCTTTTACTAAACATTTTATTTATCATTATTTTATTTATTTATTTAATGAAGAAATTATTTAAATTTTTTTTCCCCATCTACCTCCTCCCTCCTCCCTTTTATTTTTAATGTCTTTGTTTTGCCATTCTATTTTTTGAAGAATTCCATATTGGTTTTTCTTTATCTGCTCACACTGGAATTAGAAGAGGTCTACTAAGGCCTAGGTGTTCCCTGGCCACCCATCTGGTTGTTGGAATTTCTTCCATCTTAAGCATGAATGCTGCTTTATATAGCTTTACATCACAGTTCTGTGAACCAATGGCAGCTGTAGAAAGGTAGCAAGGAAGCTTCATGTATCATTTCTTCTTTGTGATTGGTCACGCAGTTGTGACAGAGGCCAGTATTCTCTTGAGAAATTTATGTTTAGCCTGGCCTCTGCTCCAGTTACATGGTTTAGCCCTCAGATGCCTCCTTCCTGGACCTTCTGCTAAGTGCAAAAACCATGCTGTGCTGCCAGCCTTTTGCTCGATTTAGCTACTGCATGGATTCTGGGGCTGCTCTCAAGTGTTTTTGCTCCAAGACAGCAAAAGGGATTCTCAATGGTTTGTTCTGTTTCTCAATATAGATAGAGCTCACCTTTTCTTCTCAAAAATAATAATAATTACTATTATTATTATTATTATTATTAGCTAGTACTGTCTCAGAAATAGTGATGAGTGAATCTTGGTTTTCCATCATCTTTAATCCTTTCTTAACTCTCAAAAGCTGGAACGATGTGTTCTAAATTTATTCAGTCCCCTGATCTTTATTGATGGTTACTTATCCCACCCCATCAACTAATCACTGGCTCTTAAGGCTCCTTTCATGTAATACCATCAATGCTGACACACACAGACACACTCCCATAACATACACGTAGGTACAACTCCGCTGAAGTCAAGAACATGATAAGCTTATATTTTAACAATTAATTATCGTTGTTTTGGAAAGTCAATGTAATTAGGCAGGAAAACAAAACCAGTAGTATAAATATTTGCAAAAATGAGGTCAAATATTATTTGTATGTGATACATCTACTTGATAAATACAAGAAAATCAATAGTAAAACTACAGGAATTGATAAGAGTTCATTGAGATTACAACTTATTGTTGAATGGAACACATTAAATGTCTGGATGAATATTTTGACTTTCTTTTAATTATTTGAAATATTGTCCACACATGTGTGTATGTGTGTGTACACACACACATGGGTGCATGTGTAGGATGAGAATATCAAAATGCCAATAGCGGTTATCTTTTCAAGTGATAAGATTACAAATGCTTTTTTTCCTTATCTATATTTTCCAAATTTTCTATAGTGAACATGCCTTGTTTCTATAATAAAAAGATGTTTTAAAATGATGAAGTGACATAATGAATGCTAAAGTGTCCAGCTGTAATAGTCACTCCTTTCCTATGATTTGCCTTGGTGAATATTTAAGAATACATTATTAAAACCATTCTTGAAATTATAATTCATATAAAAATTATTTTTTATGATAGTGCCCTTAACAAAGCACATCTGAAGAATAAATCCTGCCAAGCATAAGTACAACCTGAAAAATGAAAGCAAGAGCAAAGGACTCAAATCCTTCACAAAGACCTTGTAGGTTAGTATGTAATCAGATTCAGTTTTTAATAATAGAAAACAATTTCAATGCAATATTTGTATGTTAATGTCAAATTGAGATGAAGTGCAAATAAGACTGGCAGCTCTGTAGAGTTATCTCTTCTGTCTTTGAGATATCCTTTCTCACTTGCTCCCGAATAGCCTGGGAAAACGCTATACATCCTGGGTAGTCAACAAATATTTATAAAGATAAAAGGCAAAATAACTTTCCAGAGGTCATTCAGCTATTTTCCAAGACAGAAATTAATACAGTACTAGGACAGACAGCTGGTGGAAAGTTCTCTAAATACAGATTCCAATTTTAAGTTAGCAAATATTTGTCAGACAATATCAAGTACTCTAGGCATTTATACGTACTTTAGCTAATTTAATTTCATAACATCCTAAGAGGTAAATATATTTTTCCCAGGTTAGATATGAGAACTCAGGCTCTTTAAAGCAAAAGGTCTTGCTCAAAGTGAAGAGCAAGGTCGGTAATGCTGTCCCACCTAACAAATGAACAAACAGAGGCAGCTAGGAGAACTGATGCTGATACCAGAGGAGAGGTTTTATTTGATGTTAGAATGGAAGTGGTGGGCGTCTTTACTAAACAAAGCCCAAGAACACAGTGGTTTTTACAAAGTACAAGCTCTGTTTTTACCTTCATGGTGCTTATAGTCTAGTTAGAAAGACAAGAATTAAGTGATTAGTCTCATTAGAACTTAAATAATGAAAAGGACTATAACAGAAAAGCATAGGTGAATAGCAGTTGTCCTGGTAAGGAGTGTAGGTAAGATCATTCTAGGTAGATGGCACAGCATATTTAAAGGCTATGAGACAGGAAAAAGCCCTGATCATCCAAGGGAATGAACAAGAGTTGGCCACTGTGAGTGGATAGTGACGAAGAACAGATAGTGGTAACAGATGAAGTTGGAGGGGTGAGCAAGGCCACATCGCCACAGAATTTGTAAGGTATCTTAAGGATTATTTATATATTAACCAAGGGGCAAAGTGAAGCCAAAGAGTGGTTTTAAATAAGAGAGTGGCACAATGCAATTTCCTTTTTTTTAAGACTCAGATGTGCTGCCCTTTCCTTTCTTTCTCAACTAACTATTCCCCCAAAATACTTTCAAGTTATTTCCCCTGCAACATTCTTAGCCTTGCAGTTAGAGTGGAATTTATTTCCCCTTAACTCTAAGAGTGAGCCTACGATCAACAAAACTCATCCCTCTGACTACAGTGGTAGGTTCAGGGAAGGACACGTGACCCAAATTTGGTAAGTGAAATCTGAGAGGGTCTTTTTTAAAGACTAATAGGAAAGAAGCTTTGTCACTATTCTACGAGAGCTGTTGAAAGAAATGATTCTCTTTTTGAAGACCATAAACAAAGAAGCCTGAGGATCTAGGACCTCCTCACAGCCCCCTTGCCAGGGTGATCCAGTTTGAACAGGAGGATAACGTAGTAGAAAGTACATAGGAGAAACTGAAACAAACTAGAATTTGGGGGACATTGCTGACATTCCCAATGAAGTCTTTCTCTACCCTAATTCTGGCTATTTCAATTATATAAGCCAATAAAAGTTATTTATTGTTCAAGGTGTTTTCTATCATTTGCAACCAAATGATTCTTTGTGAAGATATCTCTTAGGAGGCTGTACTCCAGGAGAGAGATACCATTAGCATGGGTTAGGGTTAAACTAGTAAACATGGATAAATGTGATGAATTTGAGATTTTCTTAAGAGACAGACTCAACAGAATCAGAGACAAGCAGTTTGAGTGAGAAAGAGGTATAAAGGATGATTGGCAGATTTCTGGGTGGTAAACGGAGGTGGTATTTTCTGAAGTCAGAACTAGTGAAGAGGGAGCAGGCTTCAGGTTGAGTTCAGGGTTTGGGAGATGAGCACAGTTTTGCACACACTGAGTCTTAGGATCCTGTGAGCTATCCAAGTAGAGATATAATAGGCAGTTGGACATATAAAGCATATAAGAAAGGAGAAAT
>NW_011888904.1:4600922-4618179 GCF_000151845.1 Pteropus vampyrus | reverse complement strand
TAACGTAGTAGAAAGTACATAGGAGAAACTGAAACAAACTAGAATTTGGGGGACATTGCTGACATTCCCAATGAAGTCTTTCTCTACCCTAATTCTGGCTATTTCAATTATATAAGCCAATAAAAGTTATTTATTGTTCAAGGTGTTTTCTATCATTTGCAACCAAATGATTCTTTGTGAAGATATCTCTTAGGAGGCTGTACTCCAGGAGAGAGATACCATTAGCATGGGTTAGGGTTAAACTAGTAAACATGGATAAATGTGATGAATTTGAGATTTTCTTAAGAGACAGACTCAACAGAATCAGAGACAAGCAGTTTGAGTGAGAAAGAGGTATAAAGGATGATTGGCAGATTTCTGGGTGGTAAACGGAGGTGGTATTTTCTGAAGTCAGAACTAGTGAAGAGGGAGCAGGCTTCAGGTTGGGTTCAGGGTTTGGGAGATGAGCACAGTTTTGCACACACTGAGTCTTAGGATCCTGTGAGCTATCCAAGTAGAGATATAATAGGCAGTTGGACATACAAAGCATATAAGAAAGGAGAAATAAAATAGAACGCTACAACAAGCTTTTTTGGACTCCATTTCTCACCCTCTTTCAAACAAATGTAAAAGAGCAAGTCTATATAATCTCTTACAGTCAGTCTATTCTCAGCCTCTGAAAAGAGAGTGAAAAGAACGACAAGAAAAAATAGGGAAAGATATTCATGTTTAACAAAAGAGGCAAAGGAGAGTCATTCCTGTTGTGTAGAAAATGATAGAAATGCTAAGGAAAGTGGGAATTGGTGTGAGCCAAAACATCGTCAGTGGATGAAGGACTCAGAAGGCCAAAAATAAAAAAACAAACAAAAAAATCCTGAAAACATTAAATGTAAAATGATGGCTCAAGAGAGAAGAGTTTCAGCTAGTAATAATGTGAAGAAGTCTTTCTAGTCCATTAAAATACTATGATGTATGTGAGATCTGAACACAGCCATGAAGGGGTAAAAATGTGCTGTGCTAATCCTTGCTTGTTGAAGAAATGGCCTATATGAACCGTAGGGAAGTAGATTTCATATACAATGGGAGAAAAAAGATTAAATACCCCAAACTGACAGGCACAGATCCAATGGTATCTATGGTTTGTTTGGGTTTGGTTTTTTCTTTTTTTCTTTTCTTTTTTTTTTTTGTATCTGAAGCCTAGACATTTTGATGTGAACAGTGGGAAGGAATGTGTCTGAGTTTCACTGTGATACAATCTTCAAAGCAGCCTTTTTGTATCCTGGGCTTTCTCTCCAATAATGCAATTGATTTAAGGAATTAAATAACAACTTTTCTATATTCAAGGAAAGAAGGTATTATTTCTGTGGTCAGAAAAGTTTTGATATTTGCTATTTGATGCGAATAAAATGTTCTGACAAGTTAATTTTATAAAGGAAGGCAAATTCCTCGTGGAAGAGGAAAAGATATTCATATGAAGGGAACAGTCTAAAACTGAAAAGATAGGGACGAGACTGCAATGGAAAAGGGTATGAAGGAGCAAAGTGGCACAGAGGAATTAAAATCTACGTTGGAGGTAGTTAAGAGCAGATCTGATACTTCAAAAAACAGAATCACTGATAGAGATAGCAAACTTGAAAAAAATCCATAAATGTAGAGGGAGAAAAAACAAAGATACAAAAAAATGAAAATATGAGTTCATGAGGAAGGCAAGCCAATGAAACTAATTCTGACTAATATAAGAAATAGGGAATGTTATCAAAAAATTTCTAGGGGTTCACAGAATAAAAAAGAAAAAGAAAAAAAAAGGTTGGAAAACCAGCTTTGGAAATAGATAGGAACCAAGGAAGCTCCAGAAGGTAAAGATGAAGGAACTTCTGTCCATTCTGTGGATGAAAGAGGCTCCAGGACACAGCCTATAAGGGACCACCACTGATTGGTTTTGTGCCATTTGCTCAAGTTGCAAAGTCCCAGGAGAGAGTATCTGATTTTTCTAGCTTAGACACATGACTTAAAAATAAAACAATTTTCCAGGATCTTTAAGTAAGTTCTACTACACTATAAGCTTCTTAAAGGGTCAAGACCAAGTAATATACAAAATACATATAATATATACATTCCCACCTTGCTTAAAACATTTTTTAAACAGCTACTAAATAAATCCTTGTTGAATAAATGACTAAATAAAATCTAAACCATGTGGACATCAAATAGATCATACTTATATAGAGTATCTTTTCAGAAAAATTTATGATGCAAAATTTTAAATAATTCCTTCATCACCGTCTCCATTCAATCATTCAAAAATGCCCATTGTTGTCATTTCTGATACTCCTCAATTCCACCTGTTCCTCTCCATCCTCACTTAGTTCAGTCCCATAGCCTCACTCACCTTACCTATAGCAATGAATCTAAACTGATCTTCAGGTAGGCCTCCACATAGCAACCAAAGTGATGCATTTAATTTTTTTAATGATTTTATCTGTTTCTGCTTAAAACATTTCTGTGATTCATATTACCTGCTTGAACACACCCATGCTCCCTAGCATGGCCACACATCACATACACACACCCATATTTTTTAGCCTCCATTTGCAATTCCTGAAAATTCTCTGCCTTCTCATGCCTCAGTACTTTTGCTTGTACTGTATCTCCTTTATTCTTAGCATATGTTCTACCTGCAAAAGACGTACGTGTCTTTTAAGACTCAATTGCCTTGAGGTTTATGTTTTATGGATCTGTACTCCACTGGAATTCTGTGGATTTTTTGAGAGAGAACTGTGTCTAATTCACTTTTTGATTCCCTCTCATACCTATCACAGTTCCTGGCATTGCACGCCTCTTGTAGAAGATTTTTAATATATTAATAAAAACACAGAGTTATTTTATAATCAGTGTTTCTGACTTTTTGCAAAGTATGAGCAAACTATAATACTGCTAAAATTTCCCATCATTGAAGTTTTAATATGCATAGGATAGATCTTCAAAGAAAAAATTACATCTAACCAGAATTTTTTCTCAATGCTCTAGATTTGCATGTCATACATACACAAAACTGATTTTGACCCACTTATATAAGATAGTTTGAGTGTTACTCTAAACACAGCGACTTTATGTAACACCTACAGACTAAAGATTGAAGATAATAACTCACTAGAAAATGACAAAAAAAAAATCCAAAAGAGAAATTAGATTTTGTCTTTGATGTTGAGATGTACTTCATGGGGTTTGTGACTGGAAGTAATAGATGTGCTCTTAAAGTGACTCGTGCATCATTATCAGACTAGTAACAATTTTCCAAAAGGCGGATGTTGTCTTCAATATAAATGAAAATACAACAGTAGTTTTATAGCTGTGAACAAAATCTATCAATATCAAAAAACAAGATGTATTGGAGATAGTTCTAGATTTGGAATGAAACTCTGAGATTCTTGCTTCGGTCCTTAGTTGTGTGGCCTCAGCTGCAAAACAAACTTTCTGAGCTTCAGTGCCATCTATTTTATCTACTTCAAACGATTGTTATGAGAATCAAATAAGTAGGAAATAGTAATGTTTTGTAAAACATAAAGTGATTATAAAATTTAAAGAAATGACAAAAAATGCTCATTGGCAAAGGGAGGAATTTAAGTTCAAAGGTGGCAAGATGATCAACTTTTTTTGTTCTTTTCCAAAATGTAATTCTTTTAATTAAAAAAATTGGGTTTTTTAGGCTTAAAGTTCTCATCAAGGTTTAAGTTTGGTATGACAAAGATCTAGGAGCTTACCTGAGTGTTTGTTTCCCTTGTGAGCCACTGTCTATCACTAGCTCACCAACTTCCATTTCTGTCACATCAGCACAAATGGGAAGGGCAGTCACTGCCAGGTACCCTTTGCTCATAACCAGTAGAGCAGAGTGGTTATGAGCCTAAACTCTGCAATCAGATTATCAGGGCTGAACTCCCAGCCGTTACTGTGCAAACCTTGGCAGGCTTCTCCCTCTTGCTCATCTATAAAATGGGAATCATCCTCTGTATTAGATTCTTATTGCTACTATAATAAATTAATTCAAGTTAGGGTAAGCTGCTCCTTGGCTGCTCTGAAGAGCAACATGATGCTCAAATGAAAGGTGTGGCTAATGTGAGTATCCAACGAAGGTGACTTGCTGGTGGACATGGGTGTCTACCATACCAACATCTCCAAACCCAGGCTGCTTGAGGTATCAGCACTCTTCTGATATAACTAACTCCAAATACAAAAAGCACCTTCTAGCCCTGAGTGTCAGGATTCCTCAGCCTCAAGCTGTGTTGAATCTGGGGAAGCCAGAGCAGATTCATTGACACACATTTCACAGGCTTTCTCTCTTAATTTACTCCATTCATGGAGAATTCCTCTTGGCAAGGTGTCATGGCCTTTGTGTCAGCAGAACCTTGTATAATTTAGAAGTGTGTTCCTAAAATAGTGAAAGGGCTGAAATGTCTCAGAGGCAGAAAAATTACCCCAAAGGATTCCATTGGGAGGAACGTTGCCAGAGGCAGCTAATCACATCGAATCACAGGTGGGGAAGCAACATGATATAGGTGTCTGACCCATCAGCCCAATATTTTGTGCTTGCCTGTTATTAAAGAGATAGACCTTAGAAATGGATCATTAAGTGCCTCGGTATTTAGAGGACTAAATTGAAAATCATGGATTCACAGACTCCCAAAATCATAGAGATCTTCAATATCATCTGTTCTAGCCCAATGGTCAGCTGTTGTTTGAATTCCACTTACAATTATCCTAACAAATGATCTTGAGCCTCTGTTTGGACATGTCTAATAGCAGAAAACTCATCACTTCCTGCAAGCCACTCTCTCCTTAGGACACCTCTTATAACTAAATAGTTAATCCTTTTAGGATCCTGAAATCCATCAGCCTAAATAAACAAACAAGTAAATAAATAGATGTTTTTCAAGCACTGGTGAGTGATATCGAGTGTTGAAAACATTATCTTTACAGCTGGCTCCAGAGACTTTCATAGGGCAGGAACTAACTTTGCTTAGAAAAAATAAGCCATTTTGGGTGACAGAGATGAGGTCCCAGGGGCTTAATGATATAAGGAAAGAGCAAAACCGAACTGTTGTGCGTTAAAAATTAATGGAACTTTGAGGTGGAGTGAGCAATAAAAGGTTGGAAATGGGATTGGAGAAGGGAGAGAAGGAGCTGAATAACACAGCCAGACGCTGGATCCTGTTGGGGAAAGGTGGCCAGTTAGAAATTCCCTATTCCTGAAGGTCTTTTAAGAACAATATTATATTTTAATTGGATTTAATTTCTATCAACAAAAGATAGATTTGTATAACACTTTATAAGGCAATTTGGCAATATATATCCAATTTGCTTTAGCCTGATAATCCCAATTCTTGACATTTTTCCTGAAAAATTAAATCAAATGTGGAAATGCAAAAAATTGGAAACTACCTAGATCCTAAAACAGATTACCAAGTGAATTATGGTACAGCCCCTTGATGAAGTACTTTGCAATTATTAAATATAATATTAAAGATAACAACAGGCAATGTAGCACCAACGCTTTTAAAAAAAATAAGAAAATTACTATTCAACATTAACTTACCAGGCAAACAAAATGACAGAAGTCCTATACATACAAAATATTTTAAAAGAAATATATTAAAACTGTTAGAGTCATCTCTAAGGGCAATAGTCTCCCATTTTTACAAGTTTTTGAAATTTTGTGTAACAAACTTGTTTAACACTTAGAATGGGGAAAACTTTACACAATCTATAGCTAAAATTCAAATTTAAAACTCATTTAAAATATCTTCATTGCTGTGGTTCTCCACCAGCTAGATGAGGGAAGCAGCTTCACGATTATAGAAAAGTTGTCAGCTGTCCTTTTAAACCCAACTCTGACATTGGTCAGTTCACACTTCCTTTCTGCATGCCTTCTGTGGGACAGGAATAAAGATACCTCCCTGCCTCTTTCAGAGGATTATTGGGGGATTCAATGCATTGGTGAATACAAAAGCCCTCTGATTTCTACATCCTTATAAAATTATAAAGGACTGTTGGATTAGAATCTAGGGATAGTTAATGCATTCCTTCATCTTCCAACCCATTCTTCTTTTACAAATGGCCACTTAATACAATCTAGGAAAATATACTATATATAGGTCACATTCTAATCAGCACATATTGGGATAAAATTTGCTATTTTTTTAAAAACAAAATACAGAAAAGATCCTGAAAGCACTGATACTTTAATTCTCATGTGTGGTATGTGTCTGTTTATGAGTGTGTATGTGTGTGTGGTGAGTGTGGTATGAGTGTGTGTGTGTGCACATGTATGATACGTAAAGTGTGTGTAAGTATATACTTATATAAGTATGTGTACATTGGGGAGACCTTGGGAGCCAAAGATGAAATTTAGAATTACTATTGTTTTGTTTGACTATCCACGGCAAGTTTGGATATTAAAGCAGAAACTTTCGGGACCAAAGATTACAGATTCAAGTTCTGGGGATGTGAGCCTATCACATGCTGAAGAAGGTCACTGACTGGAACCTGATTGCAATACCTTAATCTTTAAGCAGAATTCAAAATAAGTCCAACTTGGGTTCTTTCCAAAAGTTAGGGAAGAATCACTAGGAGGCTAGGGGCAGTTTCTTCTCCCTTCCCCCCAAAAAACAATATGTACAGTAGAAAGAACACAGGCTCTAGTCAGAAGCTCGAAGTTATAGTCATATTTTCACTAACTATAAGGCCATCTCTGACTACCAGCTCAGCATGGTGCCACTTCACCCCGCTCTGCCTTTATACTCCCCCAAATTGTTGGGGACCACCTGAATATCTTCTCCCATTACCTAATCCCTCCCAACTCATCACCAATTCTTATGGTTAGATCCCTCTGCTTCCCAATTCTTACAGCTATATTCTTCCCCAACCCAGCTTGCACTATTTAAGTAAGATCAAGTTCCCAGCCTGGCCCGTCTCCCAGTGATGATCCAGGCCATGTCAGAGGCTGGACACTAGGAAGCCAAGAGAATGTTTTCAAGTTATTTAGCCCTCTTGGCCCAAGTTCCAAGGCTAGTAGGCTAAATGATCTCTGGTATCTTTTCTTGATCTAACTTTCCATGATTCTACTACAACATGATAATAACAAATCGAATAATAGTTACACATAAAATTTGTATAGCGAGCCAGTACTCAATGAATCTTTATTCACTTTATCTCCTTAACACACATAATAAGTAGATAGACCAGGTGTTATCTCCATTCTGCCTATCCATTTTGGAGATTACCTAATTTTTCCAGGACAGCAGGATTCAGACCCACATCTTTTGATTCTAAGTTCTTTTGCTCATAGAAATATAAGGTATTACAAAACTCTACTGTTATTTATTCAGAGAGGAAACAAAGGATTTGTGCGATTACAGTAATTCCAAAATTCCATATATAAATAATGCAACTTTTTCAGACGAGACTCAAATCCTTTGGGGTATAACATAACATTTCAATTATTTGTGAAGCAAACCACATTTCCTGCACAGAAGAGAAGCTGGTAATTCCAAACACTCTCGCCAAGCTCAAGGGGGTTAGAGTTTAGCACATACTCTAAATGCAGAGCATCATGGGCTTCACCCTTTATACAGTCGCACAAATGCTTAACAGTCTCTTTAGTCCTGTTAGTTTTCCACTGTTGTTACATAAGAAACTATCACTAATTTATTGGCTTAAAACAACATAAATTTATTCTCTCACACTTCTATAGGTCCAAAATCTGACATTGCTCTCACTGGGCTAAAGCGAGGTATTGGGAAGGCTGGTTCCTTCTAGAGTCTCTTGAGGAGAATCTGTTTCCTTGCCTTTTCTAGCTTCTAGAGGCTGCCTACATTCCTTGGCTTACAGACCACTCTCTTCATCTTCAAATCCCACAATGTAGCATGTCTCTGACTGTGCTTCTGACCACAGCAGGGAAAGGTCCATATTAAGGATCGATGTGATTAGATTAGACCCACCTAGAAGACCCAGGATAACCTCCTATCTCAAGGTCCTTAATCAAATTTGCAAAGTCCCTTTTGCCATGATAGGTAATATATTCACAGGTTCCAAGGACTAGGATGTGGACATCTTTGGAGGGTCATTATTCTACCCACCACAATGATTATTTTTCATTAGTTTTATTTATAATAACTAAAATGTATCAATGTACCACCTGTATATCAAATAGCAATGTAAGAAGTTTATATACATTATTACAAATTTTTACAAAAATACCATGAGGTTGGTATCACTATGCCCACTTTACAGACAGTGAAATGAGACTCAGTGGTTAAAAATAACTCTATGGGTCACCTCGCTAGTCAGAGGCAGAGCAGGCCTCTAAACCACTGCAAAACAAGCATGTGCAGCAGCAGAAACAGCCACTTTTCGATGAAATCATTGATTCCCAGGCATAAAGTCGTCAACTACGTAAGCTCAGCTGGAAGCCTCATAAATTTCTCTGCATGAGGGAAACCCTCCCTATCCACAGAGGCCCAGTTTGCAGTCAGATTCCTTTGCTGTAGCATGTTGCATCCACAGCAAAAGGGATATCTAGAGATTAAAATAGCAAAAGCTTCCTACAAGAAAAAAAATCTTCAAAAACCTCTGTAGACTCTTGAGATTTTTGGTAACACATGGCAAATGTGACAGGTTTCTTGGGCGTCTGCTAGTACTTGGCATCGTCACACTCCACTCAGTTTCAAAATTGTCATTTTTTGGCCCACTGAGGCTTTAAATAGCACCTCCTAACAGCCTGGACAGCTTCTGCAGCTTTTGCTTTCTATTAAGAGCATGTGAGGGCTCACAAGCTATTGAAAATAAGTGTCACAAAGTAAATGCTTTTATACATTTGGTTTGTTTAAATTGCATTGAGGACGTTGAGAATGAAGACACGTTTCAAAATGAAATCTTCCAGGATAATAATGCCATATCTCAAAGCACCCAAAATATCCACTGCTACCCAAAACACGGTGCTGGGACAGAAATGCACATGTCACATTAACGCCAGGGCCAAAAAGTGAGAGAATAAAAGAAAATAAAATGTCAAAACACTAATGTTTATTGAACACTTTCTGTTTTCTAAGAGTTTTGGAAAACTAATCTCATTTAACATAATATAAGTAACCTAATTTTGCTGGTGAAGACACAGAGCCTTAGAGAGGTTAAATAACAAATCCAAAGTCACTCTGCTGGACACCAGTGAGGCTGCAGCTGTGTCTGGCCATGAAAAGAATCCACTTCACCACACAGCTGGACCAGAGAAGCCAGTCCCCAAGTGTATAAAGCAAGAGTCAACCCTGACTCATTAGAAGGCAGCCTGACTTGGAAAATAATATTTATTTGCTTTAGAGGCTACATGGGAGACAGGAAGCATTAAAGCTAAAGGACAGGTAGGTGCAGCTGATTTAGTTCCAGCCATCACAATTGCAACGCACCTAAAAGGAGTGGTGATAGTAATATCTTGTAATTGCATAGTGCCCTTCTTGGGGAAGCTTAGAGCTCTCCACAGACACATTCACATTCAACTTCTCAACAGCTCTGGAATGGAGGAAGCAGCACAATCACCTTCCTTCTACACTGAGATAAGTTCATGCATTTGCCCAAGGCCATTCAGGGACATAGAGGGAGAGATGGTATCCTTGGGACTTTTGTCCACACTGCTTATCCACTGGCTATGGGCAAACAAATACAATACCCTGGGCTCACAGACCCAGGAGTGAAACTTCTGTTTTGTCAGCCTTGCTTTGCTCTACAAAATCCTTGTACCATTGGAAACATGTGACAGGAAGGGCTTCTGTATCCTTCGTTCCTCCAGATATTTATTCCTGGTGGAGAGGGGAATCTTTCTTTTGCTAAACAGCACATTTGCATTATTGAAAGAATAATTAGTCTTGGCAAGAAAAAGGTTTGTTTGTCAAATCAGTAACCTACACCCAAAGAACCTCAAATCCCTGAGCCGGAAAGATCCTCAATACTTCCCCAGGATGGAATTTAGAATGAGAATTTCTGACCTTAACTACAAGGAACATCAGCTGAAGAAAGTAAGACCCCAGGGAAGGGGTAGGAGAGAGGAAGGGAAAAAAGAGAGAGACCCAATGGAGAAGGGACCTTCAAGCAGGACATCTACTGTATGGGCCATCCCTAAGGTGAACCATACAAATAGTAAAGTGTGGTTTAGCACAAGCTCTGCACACCCTTGGTGCTTGCAATTGGCTGCTGTCGTGATTGTGGTTTTTATGAGTTGCACATCCTTCCACATTTTTCAGGGCTAAAAACAAGTATACACAAGACATAGAATGTGTCTCCTGAAGCGCAATACTTCGCAGCATAAAAGCAGGTAGAACTCTACTACTTTAAACAAAAGTGTGCATCTTATTCCAAATACCAGCATTAACAAAAGGGTTCTACTACACCTACATAAAAATCTTCACAATTAAAGATATTCCTCGAGGCATAAGGTTTAGCACTCGAGATTTGCAATGCTGTGACCTTGAGCCAACCACTGAGATGTTCTCAGCCCCCAGGGAAGTAGTTCAGTGACACTGTCCTCTTCCTGAGTCAAAGACTTTATCTTTATGAAAATTTTGAAAATACTTGATTTTTATAAATGCTACAATCTCAAATGTGAATTCAATGAAAATGCTATATAATTTTGTTTTGCTTATTGCTCTTAAATTTGAAGCACAAGATCAAGGGCTTTGGGGTTAATGAAATGGACTTTGCCTACCACAATATTTCCCAATTTTTGATGAATAAAATCTGAATAAAAATCAAAAAGGGAGGGAAAGGAGCAATCTGAATTAGGAGAAACCAGGAGAGAAGGTTCAAGAAAATTATGCCCTAGACAATAGATGAGGACAAAATAAAGAATTAACAAGAGCACAATCTGGCTGGGAAGAAAGTGATCAGAACCCAAGGAAAAAGTCACAAATAGCCTCCCTACCCCAGCTCGGAGCTGCAGGGGTAGGAAGCAAGAATTGGTATCAAGTAGTAACTGTGAGGCAAATTCATAGTCTCCTAGGCAATCTCATTATAACTATAAATACATATATCATCGATAAAACATTAGAAAATTAAATCTGTCATGATATTTAAAGAATAATATACCATGACAAAGTAGGATTTATTCCAGGTAGAATGTAATTATGGGCCAATACTAGGAAATCTATAATTCATCATAATAGGTCGAAGGAGAAAAATTATCTAATTGCCTCAAGAGATATTTCGTTAAAGTCATTGATAAACTTTTAAATCTATGACCCCAAAATAGAAGTATATTCCTTAATATGATATGGAATCTCTATAGTCAAATTAATTGGCACATAACACTTAAATATAAAAACACTATGGACATTTTTATTAACAAAGAATGAGGCAAAAATGTCCACCATAACAACTAATCTTTTAACATCTTTCTGGTAGTTCTAGGCAATTAAATAAGACCACCAGAATTAAAAAGAAGTATAAATATTAGGAAAGAGAAGGAAATTTGATTCTTACTTACACATATCTAAAAAAATCCAAGACGATGAATTAAAATAAATATTGAAACTAATAAGCGAGTTCAGTAATACGGTTATTTTAAAAACAAATATATATTTCAAATGATAAATTTTGTATGTGCCAGTTATAGCCATTTTATCCTCAGCTAGAACCTACTCATGTTGAGAAAACCCTAAGAGAAATTAGAGTAAAAGAAAACCAAACATATGAATATCCCAGGAGATATAAAGATACCAAAAGAGCACCAATTCTCTATCTTATAACTTCCCAAACTATAATGGCAGAGTTGAGAAGAGGTGATAAACATCTCAAGGATCCAAACAAATGGTTATATGAAAATAAGAACAAACAGCATCCCCTTCCCTTTTCTGTCAAAATATTCTAAATTTTCCTAACAGATCGAGGCTTACCAGAGTGTCCCACACCCATGCATCAATCTGCTGCTAAGAGCAGACTTACATCTAAACTTGAGCTTACCGAAGCCACTTCGAAGTCATGTTCCAGACCCCAGTCACAAACAGGTAATCTCACTACCAGACCTTCACAGATTCCTATGGTAGGCTCCTCTAACCTGTATAGCAATGGTTGTCTCCCCTCTTCCTAAAACTCTGGGTTTATTCCTTCATTTACTTTTCAAATCCTAGCCCCTCATCAATTAATTCAATTCATTAACAAGGAAAACTTTGTCTTATTCTGCTTAGGAACTGAAATTCTCCTACCCTCTCAGGGTCTGCTCTGTGCATTTATTCATACATTCATCCAACAAATGTCCATCAGTGCCTACTATGGGCTAAGTGCTATTGCTGGTGGCATAATAATAAATAAGCCCTCACAGAGTTTATAACTTAGTGGGTGATGCAAACAAGATGAGAAGCAATCACGATGCAGTCACTTAATGTGTGCTAGGGGAAGCATAAGATGCTAACAGAACAGAAAGTAGAAGAGAACTGAAGGATGAGTAAGAGTTAAAAGGCAAAGTACAAGATGAAGATGGGGAAAGGAAAGAGCATGGCTCATTTTACTCATTTCTGGCATATAGCACAGCCACACACCTTCAATTAACATTCCCAGACCCAATAGGCGAGCTTCTAAGAGTTGGAACAGTTTTAGCTGGTAGAGAAACATTATATGCAGTGTTTTATGGCTCCTTGGAGATTTCTGACACTCTAAATAATCCTTTTGCAACTATCAGAAGTTTCAAGTAACTAAGATGAATTCTGGACAGAGTGTTTTTTTTAAGAGCCTCTTTATCCTCTGGAGCTGAAACCCCTTTCAAGGACTACTCAAGCAATTCTAGTTGTTAAATGACAACCCCCTGGTTACCAAGGATGAGAAAGGCATATGAAGAAAATACTGTTTTGGTCTTCAGTAAATGTTTGAACTCCGTCGAGTCTGACAGCAAACCCCTAATGACAAAGATGAATTTTATGATGTAGGCTTTTCCCATCAAGGCTCATGACAGTTTTGGGTTTTTTTTAAGGCTCAAATCAGGGTCTGCTACCATGATCAGCATTTAAAGTATATAGCATAGAAAACAGTAGCTTTATAGATTTGGAAAATCTTAACATCTTTTGTCTAGGACAATCTTAATGTTATAAGCCAAAATTTTTGCTAATCTCCTAAGAACCAGCACTTCTATCCAATTCTAGCTGCTTCTCAGCTACTAAAACACCACTTTAATATGTTGCTCTAGCCCCTTCAAACACTGTTTAAAACTTAAATTGGAAAGACATGTTTATTATTGGAAAGCAGTTACTATGACACCTTCCTAAACTTAAATATTTACATATATTCTGTTACATCCTGGAAGGGAACAAACTCTGACATTCACTCATAAATTATAGTAAAGTTACTTTGAAAGCTAATTTTTTTATTAAACGCAATGTATTCATTGCTTAAAATGTGACATAATTGTTGGTCTTAAGGAATAAACAAGTTTTGTAAATGCCAAGGCAAGGGAAAAATAATTTGCTTCTTCCTAAAATAATTACAAATCACATATCTGATAAAGAATTTGTTTCCAGAATATATATATATATATATATATGAAATTTATGAAATTGTATACTTTCAGGACATGAACTCTCAAAACACAATATTAAGAAAATAATAAATTGTCAAATAATTTGATCAGACATACCTCCAAAAAAGATAGATGGCAAATAAACACATGAAAAGATATAATTTGGGAAATGTAAATTAAAACCATGAGATAAACACTACACATCTTTTAAAATGACTAAAATTTTAAAGACTAAACATATGAAACTTTGGCAAAAATGTGGAAGACTTAAAACTCTATCTACTATGCTGCTGGTAGGAATATAACCACTTCAGAAAACATTTTGTCAATTACTCAAAAAGTTAAATATATACTATAGGATCCAGCTATTTCATTCCTAGATATTTATCCAAGAACATGAAAAGTATATGTACACACAACAGCACCTGCACAAATGCTGATGGCAACTTTATTTTTAATATCCAGACTGCAAACAATCCAAATGTCTATCAATAGGTAAATGGATATGTGGTAAATCTATACAATGGGATACAATTCAGCAATTAAAAGGAATGACTACTGATTCAAGACACAACATGGACAAATCCCAAAACAACTATGCTAACTGAAATAAACCAGACTTCCCCCCTGCCCACCACCAAAACAAAAAGTTTAGGTATGATTTCATTTATATAAAATTCTAGAAAATTCAAACTAACCTATAGTGACATAAATCAATGGTTGCTTCTAAATGATGAGATGGGAGAAAGGACTTATAAAGTGACAAGAGGAAAGTTTTGAGAGTGATGGATATGTTCATTATCTTTTATCATTATCATTTGTATACCTCAAAACTTATGAAATTGTACACTTTAAATACATAATTTGTTATATTTAATTATACCTCAATAAAGCTGTAACAGAAGAATAAACACACTCATATATATCAAAGTATTGATGGTGGTTATTTTGGGAAGGTCAAATTAAGACTGGTTTTCATTTTATTCTACATACTTTATCTTGTTTCACAACTTTTATAAACAAATATATGACACTTAAAATCAGTTTAAAAATGGTAACTTTTTCTACTTACATTTAAAATCAGAAAAATGATAACTTTGGTCATGGTCTGTATGCTTTCATTTTTGCATAATTTATAAAAAGTATAAATGTACAATTGAGTGCTCTGATTTTTTTCATCAAGCATTGTATAACGGACTTTTGGTTATATTTTTTAATAAACATGTAATATTCCCTTTGTTCTTGGATCATAATTTACCTAATCATTCTCTTTCATTGAGTGCTTTAATTTCCCTTCCTCTTTCTTTTTCCCTCGTGCTGTTATAGCTAACTTTCAAAACTATCTTCAAGCACATAACTTATATTCTTTTAAAATACATGTTATCCAATTGTTTTTCCAAAGGGAGCCATCATTTTATATTTCCCTTAACAATATATGAGTATCATAATCTTATCAGTATTGCACTGATGTTTTGTTATTTGGGGGGGGGTTGTTATTTTTCGTTATTTTGGGAGCTGTCTAATTTAATAAGGGAAAAAATGATACATCATTGATTATAAATATGGTTAAGCATTTTCCATGAATTTTTTATATTGTCTTTTGTAAATGGTATTATCATCTTATTACAAGAAAACAAATATAGTGAATTATTTCAAAAGGAGGTAAAGAAAAGAATGAAAATGCATCTGTATAAAATAAATGAGGGAGGAAATGATATATTTTATTAAAAAGGGTTAGAGATGATATGTTTTGGTAGACAGAAAACAACACAACAAATGCATAATCTTTAATGAATTTCCTAAATCCAGGAAACACTCTTCTGGAGTGGGAGCAGTGTAAAATAAATGCTCCAGAGCTGTGAATGGTGCTGATTTCTGGATGACTGTGGCAAGCCAATGAGCAAACGCACAGTCACCTCTCATACCTAGTCCATTGTTCCCAAATGATAATAATGTATGACCAGGTCTTCTGATTCATTTTATAGATGGCAGAATTCTTGGTTATAATGTGAACACTCCCTCATTTTTAAAACAGTACTAATTAAAGAACAAACTTTGTATATTCCAACTAAACATATATGGGGCTGTTTTAAACCTGCAGGCTGCCAGTTTTCTACTTCTGGGTTGAGCCTAAGCCTGAACATCTTTCATTTGTGTTCCAACACTTTTTGTGAGCATCCCTCACCATGCTGAATTGTCTTTCAATGAGACAGGAAATAAAACTTTCAGTGAAGGACATCTGATTAATCATAGCATATTAAACACATGTGCTTGTCTCTATTCCTTACTGAAACTCCACTAATGACAGTAAAGAAAGAGGTGGAATTCCATAAGGACAAAAAGAACAGTGGAGAAAACTGCAATAATAAAGATAGCAGGAAGGGAAACAACACAGAGGAGAGGTGGCAACAAACTTTTGGAAAATGGAAAATAAACGGAGGATTTATCATCGCTAAGAAAATTGAGTACCAAACCCTGCAATGAAAGGTAATAAGAAGTAAACCAATTGATATCATTACCCCCATAAAAACTTAGGGATTGGTGGCATCAGGTATACAAAATTGCAGATGAAGTATGAGGCTGAAAATATAATCACTGACTGAATGTCTATGCAAAGAACAGTCAGAGAATTAAATCTATGAGGAAATTAAACTCCAAACCAGGACACTAGATATATAGCACAAGGTGGGGAAGAGGTGCCATGCTGAAAGCAGGAGTAGAAAGTGAAAAGTCTACATCTTGAATAGTGAGGCTCTCATCCAGCTTCCTTTCCTTGTTTAAATCTAAGAGTACTGGAAACCAAGCATATAAGCCCCTGTCTTCAGGCAGAAATCTGTAGAGCCCTGCACAGGCCCCAGAAAAGATACAGATATTGATATGTGAGGATCTCCAACAAAAGAAAGGTCCCAAGTAATAAGTCTTCACAAAATCCTGCTGTAGAATTGACTCCAAAGAGCAAATGGATACCTCTAACATCGTACTACCTCTTGAGGAATCCTAGGATTCTGCAAGGTGTCACAGGGGGCTCTGTGGAAGGTCACGATTTAAAAAATAACATCAGCTTTGAATTACACATGCCTTGAGATGAAATGATGGACACTGAAGCAACAGCCCCATTAGCAATTTAGTAAGAGATCTTTCGGCAGCGCACTGTAGGGTTATGTTTATTGCATTAAGACCATTCTCAGTCTTTGACATGAAAAAGAAGAGGCTTTTGATAACTGATAAGTGCTACACTACATGGAGGTGACTGTGGTGGGCTGATGACATCAGCCCTCCCTACCTCTATTTATGGGCTGTTTATGTGAATAAATAAGTTCTGCTGATATAATAAAAAACCTGGAAGGAAATTTTCACTTTAAATAATGATTTTTTTTCTGTGCTGTGATTCAATTGCTTCCCTGCCATTTTGCTACTATTTTAAACATTGCAAAATGTGGTCTGTAGAGGTTAGAAATAAAATATATTTTGAAACTCTCATTTTTTGTGATATTATGTACAGTTATTTGTTGTCTTTGTTTTACATTTTATTAGCATTATATTTTACAAACATGTCTGATGGCCCAAGATGGTTATTCTGAAGATGATGTATGAACTGGAAAAGAATATTAAACCTAAGTCAATGAACAATTCCAATAGGGCCAGGGATGAAGAATTGCAATCTCCAGAATCAGTTCACTGCAATAGTGAAACAGGTGATCAAAATAAGTCTAGTCACTCACAGAAAGACAA
>NW_011888904.1:4594648-4599652 GCF_000151845.1 Pteropus vampyrus | reverse complement strand
AGGGAGGAAAAGGAGGAAATGGATATCAGGAAAGAAAAAGTAAGAAAAGAATCATGCTGAGAAGTACAACCTCTGACATTTTTCTAGAAAAAAAAAATTAAGGAGAAGAAATTATCAAAAAAATGATACAAGAATATATCTAGTAGTGAATGAGACTGCCCAAGTTCTCAACCAGTAAATGAAAGAGACCCATACAAAAGCATACCATTCCGAAAGTTTACAACACTAAACAGAGAAAATATAGGTCACATTCAAGACCTCAAAAGTTAGAATTAATTCTCTAGAGCAATACTGGAAACTGAATGTTAGTAAACATTGCCTTCCAAATTATGAGGGAAATTTATTTCCAAATTTAAATTCAATACCTAGCCAAATTACCAATTAAGTATGATGGTAGAAAATAAGCATTCTCAAATATGCAAAAATATACTTTAACTTCTACACACTTTTTCTCAGGAAGTTACTGGAGAATATTTCAGCAAAATGAAGTTAGCCAAAAAACAGGGAGACAAAGGATAAAGAATATATGGGCTCCAACACAAGAATGACAAAGAAATGACCCAATATCATATTTGTCCACTGCCTAAAGCTTGCTGCAAGATTACTGGGTCTTCAAGTATGTGGATGACTCCAGGCAATATATTTTAGAATAACGGATGTGTCTTTGTGAAACACAGAACTTAAAGTTTTACTACAGAGAGACAGAGACTAGGAAATCAAGACATATTAGTAACTTGTATTTTCTCAAGTAATTTTCTTAGGATAATTTTAAAGTCGGAAACACAGATTGCTTTTATTATATCCAATACTAGGATTTCTCTCTGAAATGTATGGCTTTTAAAGTACATAATCAGTCATAGTCTTTCAACATTTAAGAAAATGATAGATTTCAAATGTTTTAATAATTTTAATTCAACATAATTTCCAATGTTTAATAAAATAATAAAACACTTGAGTCATATTTTTTATTAAGAAAATCATTTTTCATGCATTTGAAATGTTCTTAGTTCCGGAGATTCCACTGAACCTGCTGACTGAATTCAATCCAGTCGAAGTGTTATTTGAGCCTTGCTCTATTTTTTTTTAATTTGAATACTAAGTGAACATTTCAGTTAGCTATGAGGCACACATCTACTCTATTGTGTTACACGAAATCTAATATACTCAATTACATTGCCTCAGCCCTGCAAGCATTTGAGTTGTTGAACTTTAATTTAAACAAAACAAAATACCATGAAGTTGCAAGTGCATTCAATCTTTTACAGTGAGTCAAAGGGAACTGGACCTAGAGTATGACAGGATATTCAAAGATAAATGAAAATTATACCCTATATAAACCAATCAAAATTTTACAGCATAATCAATGAATATTTATACTCAGTGTATCCTGGCTGGGGAGAAGGGAAAAAGAAAAATCTTAAAAGTATGGCCCCAGGTTCAGCATACAGAACATACTAACCGTGGTTGTAACTCTGTATCTGCTCAAGTCATCTACCTACACTTACTGCTTAGGCATCTCTGTCTGGGAAGTAGAGATAAGGCTTACCTTTATCATAGTGAGATTAGGACAGCTTAGTTGGAAAAGGATGGGAAAATTCTTTGAGAAGGATATATGAACACTCTTGTTAAACATTATAGTCCTAATATTAATTTAGGAAAATCCATTTAGGTAGTAAGACCGCTATAGAAAATTCACTTTTCTTAATCAAACGAAAATTTTCAAAGGAAAATTTCTCTTATCCCTAAATAATCTTTCCAGGCCCCCCCTGTCCTGTGAGGTGTCAGGGCTCAGCTGCTTTCAGAGTGAGCTCCTCTAGGATAAGAATTGTGGTCTTTAGAGGCATTCTGTAGAGCAACTCAGATGCCATAGATGACATCAAGAATTCTTAATGCCTTTTTCAAAGAGACACTGATAGGGCCAAAGAGACCCCAGTAGGGCCACACCCACAAAACAGAAAATTTTTCAATGTAGGAAAGAGTAAAAAACAGTTTTATACTTTGTAACTATCTGCCAACTGTTCCTTCTTTCCACTCTCTATATTACCATAGCAACGAAGAGACTTTTCTATCAGGTAATAAATAGGTAAAAAAAAAATACCACCAGCCAGCTATTTCATAGATTTATAGAGCCTTAGGCCCTAGGATATGTTGGCAGCACTGGGCACGTCTTGCCACTGAATCTACTTCAATAAATTCCAAGCAGTTCCAGAATATCAGCATGTCAGAGAGCTAAAGCCATGTCCTGCCATATTCATTTTTCATACCTTTTCCTATTGTCTCAGGTGAGGACACTCTGGGGAAAAAAAGCAATGGGAAAAGAGATATTTACCTTGCTTAAAGGTTGTCAACATATGTAATTATTGGTCAAGAAATGACAGAGTCATCAACCCTTCTCAATCTCATACTAAATGTTAACCTAAAAAAATCCATAGTAAAAATATAAAACAAACATAGAAATCAAAATTCTTGGAATTTTTTCCAATTTGATTCAAATGCAGCAATGAATATATGCACTGAAAACCTTAGGGCTTCCATTTGAAAAGGTGTCCTAGAGCAGGCAGAGGTGGAACTCAATTTGACCACACAGCAAACTCTATTAAACTGATTCAGTAGTAGGAGGGAATTTTGTCTCTGTAGAGCAAATTTTCCAACCACTCTTTCAACTTATATCCAGTTAAAGGGAGAATTCTAAGAAAGTAGTTAATGTCAAAATATCTAGAATTGTAATGAAATGGAATAGGGCTTTCTAGTGTACTGGAGAAGAATTCAGATACAAACTTAACTAGTTTTTGGGAGAGTTCCCTGTTAATTGCTCCATTCTGGAGGGCAAAGTATTTTTTTTTTCCCAAGGAATTTATGAAATTAGCATCTCAATTTGAAGCCAGAGATTCTTTGTTCTCTTTTTTTATTGGCACCGATACAGGATAAGAGTTTCTGACTCACATTTACTTGTTAATAGAGCAAGGTATTTTCTCTTCAACTACAGATCAAGGTTTCTATAAGCCTACAGCAAAAAGAATCCTCCCACATAGAAAAATCGCAAAGCAGGAGGCTGACAGGCTCAGCTCCAGTGTTCCTGAGGAGGGAGATTTTCAGACAGTATTAAACAAGTATGCAAAGTTCATGTCATGCTTGTCTACTCCAGTAAGACCCTGAAGGTTCACAAAAATACCAAATGCTGTGGACTGCAACACAAGAACCAAGAACTTGGGGACAACTAAATGAATGCAAGCCATCTTCACAGGTACGAGAGTATTTTGATATGTACTACCCAGCAGTTTTGGCTAGGAAAGCCTCTTTTATCAAAAGGGTCTGTGCTTCCCTCTGAGCACCAGTTGGTTCTAAAAAACAGACTGCCAGGGAATAGAATATTGGTAGTAAGAGGGAAGTCACTGATCAGTGGTAAGATGTGATGAAGCAGCTTTTGTGTTCCATTAGACGCATGAGCTAGGCAGAGCCTTCAAGCTGATTCTGAGAGAGGCAGCCTGCCAAGAGCAAAAGAATAATAATATATTCCACCTAGATTGTTAAATGTTTTTATAAACCAAATAGATGATGAAGGAAAGTTCTTCATAGAAGAATATCTACTAATAATGCAAAAGAAATGAGAATTTTAAAAATCACCCTTTATATAACCACTAATGAATAAAGGATCTGGATCTCAGTTATGAATGGAAGCTAAAAAAACCATTAAGTGACAAGTCGATGGTGAACTGTAGAATAGAAAATCTGGGTAAAACTTCCTGAACCTCCTGATCAACTTTAAAATACAATGAAAAGTGGAACAGTCATTCTCTGTTTAGCCACCTGTGAATTATTCTTGCCAAAATAATTGAATCTAAATCTAGTTGAGCCTCTAGATCAAGTTACCAGTCCACGAGAAATATAAAATTGAGGATGATATTAAATGACAGGATGAGGATGCAATTAGCCAACTTCAAAATGAGAAAAACTCATTGTCCCAGTTTCTTTGAGAAATAAATAGCATGAAAAAGGGGGATGGGGGCTGTTAGAAATCAAGACTTCAGAAAGATAGCAAACAAATGTAATGTGTGGATTCAAACAAAACAACTGTGAAAAGGCATTTTGAGGACAAATGTTAAATTTTTCAAAGGGATTATTTAATCAGATGACATGAAAACTTTGTTAAATTACAGTGATGTTTTTAAGTCCTTATATATTATAAACAAAATGACATATTTACAGATAAAATAATATGCCACGGATTTGCTTTAAATATGCCACCAAAAACTAAAGCTGTAGGAACAGATGAAATAAAATTGGCAAAATCTGATGACTGTCGAAGCTGGTTAATGGGTACGTGAAAGTGCATTTTACCATTCTATTATGTGTTTTTGAACTACTGCATCATAAAAAGATATAAAATAGAGAATTGCTTTGGCAAACTGTTTCTTAGTCTAGTCTCCATTAACACAATCCATGGACGAAGTTCACAGGAAGGAGAGTGGACAAAAAGAGAGGAGAAGAAGCAGAGTAAGGAAAGTAAAGCTGGTCAGGTAGCTGCAGGTCATTCTGGTCTCTCTAAAGGAGAAGACTTGAATTCACTTTTGTTATTGATTCTACTTTTTTTAAGAAAAAAACAATCTCAGATGAGCCCTTTGGTTAATCAAATGTTCTCACTCATCATTCTTCAGGAAAAAGTGATATAAAGTATAAATTCAAATGTTTAGTTTGAGAAGATAACAATTTCTACTGGCAATGCAGATTACTCTAAAATGTCTTTGCCAGGATTATGTCTCTAAGGCTTTTGTTTTTTTGTTTAAAGTACTATTTCTTTTCTGTGCAAGGCTTTAAATAATACCATCGCTTATCTCATGGAAATAGATGGGTTCAAGAAAAGGCAAGTGTATTGACACTTTCTGATATAGATAAAACTATGAAACCCCTACTCTTCCCAGATGGCAAAAAGACAAACAGGCATGAACTTTAACTGCTTTAACAGCAAATTAAACTGGGCTCAGCGTGGCTCAGACTGGACAGGAA
>NW_011888904.1:4586882-4593863 GCF_000151845.1 Pteropus vampyrus | reverse complement strand
CAAACTGTTTCTTAGTCTAGTCTCCATTAACACAATCCATGGACGAAGTTCACAGGAAGGAGAGTGGACAAAAAGAGAGGAGAAGAAGCAGAGTAAGGAAAGTAAAGCTGGTCAGGTAGCTGCAGGTCATTCTGGTCTCTCTAAAGGAGAAGACTTGAATTCACTTTTGTTATTGATTCTACTTTTTTTAAAAAAAAAAAAAACCCAAAAGAACCCCTTGGGTAAACAAAAAGTCCCAACCAACAATCCTCAAGAAAAAAGGAAAAAAAAGAAAAAATCAAAAGGTTAAGTTGAAAAAAAAAAAAATTCCAACGGCCAAGCAAAATAACACAAAAAGGCCTTGCCAAGAATAAGGCCCCAAAGCCTTTGTTTTTTTGTTTAAAGTACTATTTCTTTTCTGTGCAAGGCTTTAAATAATACCATCGCTTATCTCATGGAAATAGATGGGTTCAAGAAAAGGCAAGTGTATTGACACTTTCTGATATAGATAAAACTATGAAACCCCCGCTCTTCCCAGATGGCAAAAAGACAAACAGGCATGAACTTTAACTGCTTTAACAGCAAATTAAACTGGGCTCAGCGTGGCTCAGACTGGACAGGAATACTGTCACCTTCCTTTGATATGCGATATTATTTAACCTGAAAACTCCTAAATGTGCAAATGTTGTAATTTGGGCTATTGTAATTTGGTATAATTGTCTTGGTAGGACCCTTTGGTCAAGATCACTTGATTGTGGGATTTCTTTAAAAGGAGTAAATATTTCTGCTGCCAGCTGTTCTGAGAAAGAGCAGATCCTGGGCAGAAAATGAAAATTGAGAAGGCAGGCATAGACTAGAGCAAGAAATAAATTTTTTTCTCTCTCTGGAAGTTGCATCTGGCCTCCAAAGTGTCACCAACCTTGAGGATACCATCAGGGACCCATCATCATGGATCCAGGACTAGGAGAGCTACGAGGTCCTCATCAAGAAGTAGGTTTTGTTACATTCCATATTGGATGTTTCCTGTCCACTGTTCTTGAATCTTCATCAGTTTGGTAAGTGTTGTGGTCTGGTCTCAGTCATCTCACAGGGACACGCTCTGAGAAAGATCTGTGCTCAAACTCATACAAAGAAGTGAAAGAAAAGTTGCCAGTCAGGAAACCTGTGGTGACTTAAGGGAGAGTGAGCAAAGGTCCATGTGTACAGCAACACAGAAATCAAGCCTCCAAAGCCAGATGGCTTGATACTAGGACAGATTTTTCACTGCAGGTAAGCATCTGGATTTCCAAAGAACCTGGTGAGAGCTGTACTTACTGCTGGAAGCCAGAGAAGAAGCATAAAGGCTTTGCAATATATGATATTAATGCAAATACATTCTCATAAACTGATGAGGCACATAATCAGTTAAAATTATAAAAGGAACATTTAATTTCTGTTTGGATTTAAAACAAAACAAAATAGCAGTGCATTCAATTCAAAGAAAAATATGCTGTAGCTGAAGCTCTGACAAAAAAGCTAAAAAAAACCCACAAAATTTGTTGTGTGTGTGTGTCTGAAAGAGACAGAGAGAGAAAAAGAGAGAGAGAATGAGAATCATGCCAATCTTCAATACATCCACATCTCCTGACACCCTGATACCAAGGAAATGGAAAAGGATTGTTAGACATTAAAATTTGTATCAGATTCTGTTTTTGCTGGTGACCAACTGCTCTGAATATGATAGCTTGATTCAATTTGGAGAACTATGATGTCCATCTTTTGATGTCTCCAGGCTTCAGGACACATTAATTAATGGTAAATAACAAGAATTGAGCTCTTCTAAGATGGTGGTGTGAGCACAAGTGACCAGCCTCCCCAGCAGGTGCCAACGGAACGACCCCAGCCCAGATTTGGTCCTTTCCTCACTATGAGACTATATTTGGGGGAGAGGAGGAGAGTTCAGGCATTTGGTCCTAGTCTGTTCTGTATTAGATTCCTTACTTTCATTTCCGTGATGTCACCTGAGAGCTACTTACTTGTTAGAATCTAAGATTAAACGTGGTAACCAGAACTGGGCTTCCTCCTGGCACTTGATTCTACACCCAAGTCGGTACCTGCCCTAACCAGGAGAAAAACCCTCTCCCTATCTCTAGTTTACTCCAACATCCCCTACTCTTTTTTTTTTCTTGTCTTTATTGAAATATAATAATCGGTTGCTTGTATTTACATTGTACAATTCAATGAGTATTTTTTAATTATAGTTGGCATACAGTAATATACCATATCATAGTTTCAGTTGTATAGCATAGTGATCAGAGACCCATATAACTCCCAAAGTGATCACCCCACTAAATCTAGTGCCCCTCTTCTCCCTTACATTCCCCTACTCCTACATGCTCAGTCAAGGAAAAATTATCCTTTATCCTATCATGTTCTAATTAACCCCCACGATACTTTTTCCTTGGCCCATATATTTCAACCAATTTGCTGCAGTCCTATTTGACTCCAGATCTAACCTCAGTGAAATGACCACTGTGTAGATTTATATGAATTATCAATTGAATCATTTACAAAAATTTACTGTTCTCTTCTGTGTACCCAAAATCAATGTTAGGCTCCAACTATACTTCCTAAAATATACCAACCTTAGGATCTTTTCTATTCACTCAGTTAATTAAAAATGTTTTTGTTATTTACCTGTCACGTGTTACTTATTATGTCCCAGTAAGTGCTGTTACACAGATTAACTCATTTAATCCAATCAGCTAATATTTATTGACTCCTGTGTAGCCAGGTATCAGACACTATAAAAGAAACAATAGTACAATTTCCTAAGCTTCAAGACCTTGAAATGCAGTTGAGTAGATAAGATTTACACACAAAAAAAAAACATAATACGTCAATCAGGGCCATATAAGTGGCTCAGTCAGCAAGTTTTATAGCTTAGAAGAAGATACAATTGACACATAGTAAATGTGCAATCAATGTTTTATAGAATTAAATTGAACCAGGGCATTCAATATTGAAAATAAAGACAGGTGGAGTGACATGAAAATTTGATAATCTGAAAATGTGCATGAAAATGCTGAGATTATATGCATGTTTTCTTTTAAACAGGTTTTTACTTAAAATAACATATAAACATATTGAAGTGACATATGTTATTGGACAATATCACCACTTCACATGGAAATCCCTATAGGTGACATATCTGATAATGTGCTAAAAATATAATAATTTTAATTCATTCTGTTTTTCGATAGATCATTATAGTTGTTATGTACCCTACAGAGTTTTGCTTAATTTGATGCTTCTGAAAAATATATTGTCATTTGATTAATAACATTTCTTCTCTACTGCCAAATTGGTTTTCTTGTTTATTTCAAATAGAAAAAAAGCAGAACATGACATTGTTCTGAAAGTTCACAATGAAATTTAAAAAGTCACATTTGCAGGGAACACCGCACAGAAAGTACTATAGATGTGGAAAAGTTGTGACAAGAATCTGTCTCACTTCTTTCCTGTGACTTTGATTCGTAAATCAAGATGAGCATGTCTAAAATATCACTAACAGTTTAGCACACTGGTATGATTACCAAGAGAGAATCTCAAAACTGAAATATTCATATTAAAATGGCAAGACCACAAATTGAATAAAAATGTTCCTATTAAAATGGGAGGCCTATAAATTAAGGCCCTAGGTAGCAACATCAGTATCACAATCTAAAATAGGTCTTAGAATTTATGATTTTCAGTCAGGGTATAAAAGATCCCCTAGAAAAAGGAAGTAAGTGCTCCTTCTGAGAAAGAAACCAGCAAGAACATAACAAATATACTAAAGAATATTACACTACCTAGATGAAGTACTACAAGGGTAAACAGCATAGAGCAGGGAAAAGGACAAAGAGCGAGGGCACATCCTGATGTTGCTTGCAATGAATGGATGAGGGACAATTTGAGCAGTGATAAGGAGAAATAGATGATACTGTCCATCAAGATCCCAGTACACTTCCTGCTGTGGACTGGCCCTCCCCTCACTCAGCAAACAAGGGCTGTCCATCTTCCCGGTGGAGGGGTTCTCTTTGAAATAATTTGAAATAAATGAAATGTAGTTCCTACATTTTCTTCTTGAAATATGGTTATCCTGTGTCCAAAGCTCTGAGATATAATCACAGTGTAACTCGCATTGTTGGTCTGTGCCTCCCCATACTGTGGGACTACTTTAATAATAATAACCACAAATATAATAGTATGAAGTGTCTCCTGTGTACCAGACACTCCACTAGTCATGTCCACTTTTCCCCAGCAGTGAGAGAACAACTATGGATGCACCGATTTCAAGTCCTCAGCACATAGTAGAGACTCAATAAATATCTCTTGAATAGGTGAACAAATGAACACAACAAACCTAAGAAGTTCCTAGCCCTGTACTTTCTGGGGGAAAAGTGTTCTTACCCATTAGTTCTAAAACATGCTAAGAAGAGTCTAATTCTCACCCTTTTTGTCTGGGGGAAAAGTGTTCTTACCCATTAGTTCTAAAACATGCTAAGAAGAGTCTAATTCTTACCCTTTTTGTCTCATAGTATAATATTTAGTGTTCCATGCATGACAAATATGTGTAGAATCAAAGGAGTGGTCAAAAAAAAAGTCAAAGCAGGAATCAAGATTCATTACATAAAAGAAATGTATAAATCCTAACTGTTAAGGGGCCTTAATTATCGTGACAGCACAGCCCCTTTTTCACCAAGTAAGTGAAGAACTGGCATGTGGTTTTAGTTTTACATGTTTCAAAAGCTAACTATGAATATGGGTATAGAGTCAAATGCCAGTTTCCAAGAAATAGGCACTAATCTGAATGTAAAACTCTCTTTTGACCAGCAAATCCATGCTGAAAATAATAAAGATGTAGCTTTTCCTTAGGGGCCATTCTGAGATAAGGGCAGTAGAGAGCCAACTAAATGACTATAGAAAGCCTATTCCAAATAAGTCCAAACATATCTGTATTTATTTATTTAATAGTCACTTATTACATGCCTATTATGCGCATGACACCTTCAAGAGCACAGGAGAACCTCCCAGTCTAGTGAAAGAGACACACAGAAATCAGGACTGTGTGACTTGTGCTTCTTACAGGAAGCTACAGAGCACAGGAGGATGTCCTAAACTAGCTGGGGTACCACCTCTAGATTAGATTACATGCAGAATAAAAGGATCGCTCTGCAAATAAATATTTCAGCTGTCTTTCCTAGGAAAGGGTGACATTTGACATATATTCTCAGGCAATGCCAAAGCCCATGTTGAAAATATTTGGGTGAAAATGATAGGCAAGCAGAGAAAACCCTCCTCCAGCCTCTCATACTTACCTAGAAGTTTGTAGTAAAGTAACTCAATATATCAGAGTAGTAAGATATCCAAATTTCAAAATGCTCTTCACTTTAGAGTAATTTACTTAGTGATATAATGATGCTTTTGGCCACCTAAGAAAGATATACTCCTATAAAAACTTAGCTAACAGAAGCTTAAAATAACCTGATGGTTTGGGGGGTAGAGATCAAATATACCTTCTCTTAGTGCAAACTGTAGGTATAGGACGATGTCAATATGTTTATTTAAAAAAATAGATACACATATAACATATAAATTCAAATAATCTGAGTAACTACTGCAGAATATTTTTGCTATTGTAGCTGCACCAACAGAAGATACTCCTATGCAAAACTTCAACTCTAAACCACACTTTTGACAATGTAATTAGCCACAGTTTTATACATTTTAGAGTTCATTATGTTTGATGGCAACTAAGCTAAAAGAATATGCCAATTCTTCCTTCATATCACCATAATGTGCAAATTACACATACACTCAATGTGTAATTGTACATTACTAAATTCTACATGTAAATGATATTTAAGTTTTGATGATTTCACTGCTTCTTTAGCCAGTATACCTCCACAAATTATACATGTATATTAGGACCTGCAAAATAAAATTCACAACATCTGGAATACAATCAAGGATTCCATGCCTACAATAAAAAAAAAAGAAAGAAAGAAAAAGAAAACTGATCTATATAGTGAGGAGAAATTCTATCGGAACTGACACAAATGTTAGCATTAGTAGACAAGGGCATTCCAAGAATTATAACTATGATCCATAAATTCAAAATGTTAAGTTGAGACACAGAAGATATTTAAAAGACCTAAAATGAATTTCTCAAGAGTATAATTACAACGCATAAAATGAAAATTCACTGATGGTTTTAAAGGGAGAAAAGAAATTGCAGAATAAAAGATTACTAAACTTCACAATATAGCAATAACCAAAAAGAAAAACAAAGAGAAAAGAGAATATTTTTAAAAACATAACATTAGTGAGCTGTGGGACAGATTCGACTGGCTTAATAGATATGTTTTTCGAGCCCCTGAAAAAGAGGGAAAATAAAAAGAGAGGAAGAAAAGTTTGAAAAATTACAGCTAAAATTTGTCTAAGTTTGATAAAAACTATCAACTCACAGCTCCAAGAAATTCAATAAACTACAAACAATAGAAGAGAGAATAAAATTACACCAAGGAATATCATAATCAAATTGCAAAAATGAAAGAAAGATAAATTTTAAGAGTGACCAGTAAAAAAAGGACACATTATATTTTAAAAAGAGAGAGAGAGAAATTCCAAAGGTGCCCTAGGAAACCCTTGAGAGTGATGAATACATTATCTTAATTCTGGTTGTTGTTTCACATTGTATTTATAAATATAATGTGTGTGTGTGTGTCTGTGTGTATATATATATATACACACACACACATATATACACATACATACATATACATACATACATACACATACATATATATACATATGTTTATGTACATCAAACACTATCGAATAGTACACTTAAAATATGTGCAGCGTGTTGTATGTCAACACTACCTCAATAAAGTTGTTTATAAAAGAGCAGGTCAAAGACAAAAGCATAGGTTTTTGTCTTGGTCTCGGATATCAAGATCCTTTTTCATTTTATTT
>NW_011888904.1:4570945-4583762 GCF_000151845.1 Pteropus vampyrus | reverse complement strand
AATAATACCACAGATTAAGTGCTATTATCATCTTCTTATAGATAAGGCAAGAGGGGGTACTCCTTCCATTGTACCATACCACCTCCTGGATTCTAGTTCTTTCAAGCCTCTTCCCCTAGAATCTGAATTTACCTCCAATTTCTCCACATAAGTAGAGGAGGATTTCCTAAAATCCTGATCACCCTGTATTGATTTTGGATTACCTGGAGCTGTGCCCTGCCCACCTCTTCCTTCTAGAATAAATTTGAGACTATTGTGTTTGAGCAGCTTGGGTTCTTGCTCCAGGTCAAAACTCTGATCACTAGACAGCTTTTCTCCAGCTCCTACCCTAGGCTCTGGTGAAAAGATTCCACTCCCTGCCTGACAGCTAGCATTTCTGGATACCTAATATGCCCAAATCATGTCTATTGAAGTCACATTATTTCATTGCGAACCTTTGAATGCTTCATCCTATCAACAAATAGGAAGGAAGTTTTCCCATCTTAAATAACATTTCAATAATAAATTGTTTAATATGAATTTATGCAATTAAATTTGAATTTTTTTATGACATGGAATATTCCAATGAAATTTTGGTTTATCTTGTTCAATAGCTGTTTCAAGTGCTAGGTCCTGGAAAGTATAATAGTATGCACAAAGAGATACATGGAGCTTTCATTATATATTTAAATGATTAGACCTAGTCCCAATGCCAAAAGTTTGAATAATTTGACTAGTGAGTTTATATCTACTACAACCATAAGAGAATCTCATTTTCTGTTGCATAATGAGGGCATAAACAGCCAGAACTCAGTCTGGGCCTATGCCAAATACTGAAATAGTTGAAACTGTCTCTGACGTCTCTTCACCAGTTCTGTGGTGCCTCTCCCTAGATACCATATTACTATCGCGTGTCACTCAGACCTACCCATAGAGAGCCCCCTAAACTCCAGATCTTTCCCATTCTCCATTGTGCCCCTATCAAAATTACCTGTCCAGGGTCTCAATTTTCTCAGTCACATTCTCTATTTCCAAGCAAACAAACAAAAAATATCCATGATATAGTCTAACTATAAGTTCCTTAGTATATCTCCCCTGAAAGGTAACATATTATCAGTTTGGCTCCCAAAATTGGGAGCTAGAGGTCACTGGTCAGAACAAGGAGAATCAAGGTAAAGAATTTCAGATGACCACAGAAGCATTGACTGTTGGACAGCTTGGCAGATAGCCAAAGGATGTGGTAGGTACAGATGGCAGCAGTCCAGTACCCAGGGATTCAGATGGCAGGTAATTGACAGGAGAAAATAATCAGGCAGGTGGCTAACAGCACAGGGTCAGCTATCTAAAGTTACGTCAGACACAGAATCAGAAAATCAGTAATAGTAAGTCTCAGAAATGAGGAATTCATAGAAACTGAATAAGTCTATCAGAAGATCCTGGATTACTGAACCATTTCCCTCCCCAGCTTTAGTAATCATTTTGTCCAGATGTGGTTAACCATAGGTGTCTGAAAATGAAAGGGATGTGACAGGCTCGGATGAGGAGAAACCGAACAGCATCTGAGAGGGTAACGTTAATAAGACTATTGACTAAGCCTCACAAACAAATCTCGATTATTCCCCTCCTTCAAGAAGGGGCAGAATTGCAATGACTGAATCCATTCTAAATGCAACACTCACATCCATTCTGTAGCAAGAGAAAACAAAAAAAAAAACTCAGATTAATTCCACCTAGTACAAGGTTAGACAAAGAATTGAAAAGGAATGGTCAAGAGGTTTCACAAAGGAGATAACATCTGGGCTTGATTATAGAACATAAATAGAATTTGTCATATAGGAAGAAAGACAGTCCAAACAAGGGATACAGCGTGAGCAAAGGCAAGGAAGCTTGAAACTATAGATTATACTTGAGGAATTGTAGGTTGTCTAGTGTAATTAGCACATAGGCAATATGGTAAGAAATAATAAAAATAAGCTAGACTATATCTATCTATCTATATGTATATATACAGACATATACATACACATATGTGTGTATACATGTGTTCATATTTATATATGTAAATATAAACATGCATGTATATACATAATTATATGTTTTGTTGTTGTTAAACTATAATCAGATTGTGAAGTCTTTGACTATAACTCGGGGAATTGAACTCGAACATAAAAGAATCCATTCAAAAATTTTAATCAGGCAGAGAGGCATAATCAGTGTTGTAAAATCAATAAGAATGCAGAGGATGAATTAGATGAAGAGAATCACGACACAGAGACCAAACCCATTAAAGGTCAGTTACAATCCATGCAGGAGATGATGAGGAGCTACAACAGGGCAGTGGTCACGGGGATGGGAGAAGGTGGCTTCAAGAGTCCTGAGGGGTAGAATCAACACAACTTAACAGACTATTTTACATAGAGAAAGTGAAACATTCAGGTTCCTTATGCAGCTAATGAGATGGGTGTGCCATTAATGAAGACAAAGAAATAGGAAAAGATTTGGGAGGACAGAATTATGGACTGGATTTAAATTTGAAAAAAAGCAAAAAAATCTGGAACATTAGAATGAGGTTGTACTACAGAATCAAGAATCCAGTATATTAACAATATTTTAATATTATATACAAATAATATTTGAATGTACAAAAGAAAATGTCTAGGAGAAGGAAAGAAGGAAGAGAACCTGGAGAACACTAAATTTGTTTACACAGGAAAAGATTTATCATGACTATGAAAGTAATTATGCAGACATTTCAGGCAAATGGCTATTATCCAATAAAGTGATTCTTATATTTCAGATAGATGAAGGAAAGGCGTGACAGATCATGGTTAAGGGAGAAGTACTGAAAAGTAGAAAAGTTTTTCTGTACTCAAATACACCCACATCAATGGCTAGCTACTCCCTCTATTTAAGTCTTCTTGAAAAAAAACAAGAAAATAATAATGGTCTGTGGGCTCCTTTCTAGTCTTTGAATCTGCAGTCCTATAATGCTCTCCTGTCAGAAGCACTTGCTTAACTTATATCTTATCTATAGAATACTGGCCTTTTTTCATGGGCTGATGCTGGACTACCAATGGCACAGGCACCATCTAAAATATATCTAAGTTCATGGCAACCAAGTATACCATTGATATTATGCAGCAGACCTAGATGACAACTTTCTGAAAACACACTAGTCCTGTTGGGGCCAAAATACCCCATGCAAATTAAATCTTTATATTCATCCTTATTCCCTGGTAACAAACAATTTAGATGTAATTTTTCAAGTCATTCAGCAACATATAGTAAATGACTGGTCAGAAGCAAACATCCATGGTAATTAAGCTGATTGTGGTAATCATTTCACAAAGCATACACATATGAAATCATCATGTTGCACACTTTAAATATATTTCAATTTTATTTGTCAGTTTTACCTTAATAAAGCGAGGGAGGGGGACAAAAGAAACAAATATCTAGTTTATTACTAGAAACCTCAAAATTCTCAACAATAAAGCTGAGATTACAAATATATCTTATAGAGTTGTTGTGAGGGTCAAATATTTGTGGAAATGTTTTATAAACTTTCAATTACTATATAATTGTTAGTTGTTCTTAGTAGTATCAGACCTCTGGAGTTTAATGAATAATTAATGATACATAGGATTAAATGACCGCTTTTTATTTCATTTTTACTGCAGTTCATAAAAAATAGTAAATGATTATAACATTAATCCAAAGAAACATGTGACATTTTAACAAAATTTATATTCCGATGATCTAACTAAAAAATATTAATAAAATTGTACACAGTCTATTCAGCACCTACACAAATACAAACAGAAACTCTAGCCCTTTCATTGTGAATAATGGACTGTAGTAAACTAGGCTGCCAATGAGGGCCTCAACAGATGTGTTTCATCTAATCAATAACATTGTGTGAATGGTAAAAGTATTGAACATCAGGGAATTAAAAGGACATCAATTTCACTCTTATATACTTAGAGCAATATTGTATAGGGATTATTTTAAAAGAAAATTCTATCTCAAAATGATTTCTCAAAGCTAGATAAAATGCAGAAAAGCACTGTTGTTCCAGATACTAAGTTTAATAAAGAATCAGTTCATCCTGCGGGAGTACATTCTAGTTTCCACATCTCCCTGCAATATTTTACATCTATGCTCAAGAAAAGCCTGAGGTGAAGAAAAGATATGACTGAATGAACATTTCAGCACCAAAGCCCTCTAACTTATAGTAGAATGATGATGAGATAAGTTAGTTCGAAAGAAAATCAGAACTATGGAAAGTAAAGGAAAATTTAGTCAGAGTAAGCAAAGTAAATGCAGGCTCCCACAATTCACAAGAACATACATGTTTATAAGGGATAAAAAAATATGTTGACAATGAAGACAACTTTCTGAGTATCTCAAGCATTTGAGGGCATTAGGGAATGCAATTTTCTGAAAGAAAATTTCTGTTCAAGAAATAATTATCTATAAACAGGGGTTTTGTCTGAAAAGACAAAGCAAAGAGAGACAAGAATCATTTCTATTCTAGAAGAAAGCTGCAGGTTTACAGAGTGGTGATCTATTTTGGAGTGCAGCTCTAATTCTACTGCTTACAGTGTTTCATGTCTCCAGGAATTTCCAGCCATTTCCTTTTACAGAGGCCCTGGTATGACAGCGTATGCTGAATGGGATGGCCATTAACTAGGAAATGTGGGCCCAGGATAAGAATCAATCTCAGCCATCTTCTTAAGTGATCACAAGATAATTTTTAAAGCCCAAATATTCTCTTTGATTTGGTATTATGGCAACTGAGCTCATTTGTCAGTAGCTGAAAATGCATGACTATGTATTTACCCCTAAACACTTAAAAAGGGAAACAGAAAGCCATATTTCTCATGGAAAGGAAGCTTGACTTGTCTAGACTATAGATCAAATTAAATGGGGGCCATGAAGAAAATAAGCTCAGATTTGAGACAACAAATTCTGTTGATAGATTTGGCTCAATTAGACTTGGGGACAAACTACACCAAAATAATGGGATTTGGTTCCATGTGAGAACAAAATTATGGAGCTTAAAAAAAGCTCCTTTCCATTACAATCACTACTAAAGGATTCTGCAAGAAAAGGCACTCAAATGAATTAGTTGTATAACTGTTACTCTTTCATTAAAATGATTTAATAGTTCTACAAATGTCGTGGCATTAGCATTTTATGCAAAGCTATAAAACAGTAGCAAGTGAAAAAAGTCAACTGCCTTTAAAAGTCAGCACTTTTGGACTATGTTTACGAGACTAGATGGTCACTTTGTGATATGAAATGGCAGCATCACTAAGATAAATACTGTTTGCTGGCCAGTTTTATTTTGGGCAGGAGGCCATTAAAGGCATGGGGCTGCCGAATTCATCTTTCATTTGGATGGGCTTCAACAATGCATGTACACTGGCTAACTCATCTTAAGAGTTCTCTGAAGAGAAAGAAAGCTTTCTGGAATACATATTTCCTTAAGAAACTATTTAATTATATATTTTTACAATGTTTAATCTGCTTCTTTCAGGTATATCTATGTAAATATCTAAATATAATAAATCAATCGATCTCTATGTAAATATCCAAAAACATATTTATAGGCAACTGATAGACATGTCATGGCACACCCTTAACAAATGACTTCCAGAAAAACAGAAGGCACATATGTAGGTGCTGACACTGTTGACAGTCTGTGGTCAGTCCCTTGGATCTCTAAATAAATATTAGATGTTTTCCAGCCTCAACAGAATATGTAAGGGATGTTCATATTTTCCATTTGTTGTTTCCAATACTACTCTATAAAGAAAATTTTGAAAAGAATTAGCAACATGCAGGCAGGATAGTAACCTACAAGGTTCCACAATGTTTAAATTATTAATTAGATATTAGTCAATGGTAAAGTTTAATGGTAACATGTGTCTAGTGATATAGCTGACATTCAAATGAAAAATAAAAATTTGGATTGTCATAATTTTGAGTGTAAATGGATAAAATTTAAATGGCTAATACACTATCCATGGTCCTTCAAGAGCTGATGCCACACAAGAAGTTAGCAAAAAAAAAAAAAAAAATGGAGAAAAATAAATCTTTTCTCTTCTGTGTTATTTGCCTTATTTGCACATTACCTATGCCATTCTTTGGCTCATGTGTTCAATAACATGCGTTACAAAAGAGGCAGTATGCTATAGTGGGAGAACATTGAATTTGGAGTATTAAGATCTGGGTTAAAATTCTGGTTTGACCTTAGCAAATTATATAGCTCATCTCTAAAGCTAGGAAACTGTATTGGATAGTGTCGAAGATAGTGGACTGGCTGGTGTGGGCAAAGAGGACAACACCCTGTCACCACATAACAGTGATTCGCCTCTAGTGGCCGGCCCAATAACTGTCAAGAGAACAACTGTCAAGAGCAGTCAGAGGGTATAGGAAAGCTCTATGTGGACCCTTAATATCCATATAATTGAACTGATGTATAAATTTGGTCACAAAGGATTGTAAGTGGGTTTTTCTGGCCCTTGTATGATCTCACTCCAGCACTAAGCTAATTTCATTTATTCTTAAGTTTCTAAATAGTATATTAGCCTTATCACTTTTAAAATTCTATATTGCAATTATAATTATTAACTCCCACCAATACCCCTGTTCCTTTATTATTAAAATCTCAAACTGGAACAAGAAATGAAGATATAGTGTCAGCGTCAATCAGAACTTAGAGGAGTACTGAGACGGTCCTAACTCTGGGTTCTAACTCTAATGCTTTACTTAGAAGTTTGAATGTTTCCCACTGTTAATATATTTTGCTGCCTACATCAAAAATGCAAGTACAGAGTAAGCAGACAGTACATGTCTAAATGTCTGTTGCAGACTTTGGGGTTCAGAAGGTAGTAAATAACATAATCCCTGACTTCAAAAAGTTTACAGTCTATTAGAGAGGTGAACATGAAAATGTTAAGTCAGCAAAATGTGTGCAATGGTTCTCGAAATATAGTTGTAAGAATCACATGGGAAGCTTAAGGATGCAGATTCCCAGCCTCCACACCTAGATCCATGGGTTCTAAGACAGTAGATCTGGGGTGGGTTCAGTAATCTGCATTTTTAACAGCACCAATGTAGGTGATTCTACGCACATGGTCAGGAGACCACACATTAAGAAACACCAGTGGATAGAAGCAGCTCAGTCTTGGAAGTCAAATAGTCTAGGAACTATCCAGCTATGTGATCTTGATTAAGTTACTTGATTAAGTTAAAATGAAGATAATAATAGTACCTGTGTGTTAGGTGGTTATAACATTGATACCCACTTAGTAAAAGTTGTTCTTGTTTTTGTTATCATCAATATAATAACAGTAGAAACTGACCAAGTGTGAATTGGTCTGACATTGTTCCCAGAATTCAATGAATATTGAGTTCTGGATAAAGGTAGAGAAAGCTTTAAGAATGAAGCAGGAGTTAGACTAAACCCTTAAAAACAATGAAAGGTTTGTACTGTCAGATAAAATAAGAAACTCTGGGTAAAAGAGACATGCTGAGCAAATTATCAAGGAAGGTGAGAACGAGCTGTGTGAGACCCGGTAAGGGAAGCAGCTCCTGAAGTGGAGGGCTGGGATGGGGAGGAGTGGGAAATAAGTAGCCAGAAGACCGAAGTTCCTCCATCTTATTATTTGGAACATGTGTTTTAAGAGCCGGCTACATTGGAGATAGGTCTTCCCATTAAGAAACCATATAAAAAGATCGATTTATAGTAACTCTTCTTTTTCCAAAAATAATCCTTTATTTACAAAACAATTTACCACACAGAACCTTAACTCATTGGCTGCATTAACAGGTTTAAGAGACATTTCAACTTACTAACAATAAATAATTCAATCTTCTAATACAAGACTATGAGCTTTTACTTATTTCAGGAACCTCAGACAGTTTGGGGAGCATAATAACAGCTCTAAAAACATATAGTTGCTCAACTAAATAGTAATATATGATATGAAAAGGGATAGCCATGAGAAAAAGTTCCTCTCCTTTCGAGAGCAGCAACACTTATTATTCATATTCCTAGGTGAGGCTATTGCTTTGAAAATGCAGCCAAATTCATAGTTTTTGTTTATACTGAGTGTCCATCACTATGTAAGCAGCAATAAATTAAATATTGTATTCATCAATAGTCGAGCTGCATAATTCACTTGAAAATACAGTGCACTCTAATTTGACTTCGTAGGTATCTAAGTAACTTCATTAAATTCATGATTTAGTAGATGATGAGAAAAACAGTGCACTGAGGCACTAAAAGCCTGTCTTGTTTCTCTCAGGCCTCTGTTTACAGGGATCCTTAGAGCTTTACTTATAGTTGCAACTTGACCCTCCGGGAAACATGCACATCAAACATCTCCAAACCCCGAGAATGGAAGTATCTCCAAACTGGTTCCCATTGTCCATGAATGTCTTTTCTGATTTAGGATATTTTTCAACTCCTCTTTGTCTCAGGAAAATAATGATAGAGGAACATATAAAGACAGTTTACTTTTTTTGACTTCTCAGAAGATGTCTTGAAAATTATGGCACTCAAAACATGTGGACCAGAAGTTCATGAGGGTGTACACACTTCACTGTCATAAAGGCTACCCACACCCTGCAGACAGGGCAGCTGTGTTTAACACCTATAAGGCACAAACTAAATGTAGATCATGGGCCTATGTCACTGAAGAATCAGTAGCATAGGCTAGGGGAGATGACCATGTTGGTTATTAAGATATTCATTACAGTAGAAAACACTTGCCTTAAAAGAACCACTGCAGAAAAATGGGAATTTATCTGAAGTGATACGTTTATATTACTATGCCCATGAAGTAATTACTATAATGAAAATACCTCACTAATGTAATTTGTAATTTTTGATGAACTAGAAAATATGCCTGCTGCCACTACCATTCATTTCCTGTTTTTGTGAACTGGGAATAAAATGACCAACTTAAGCTTCACTTCACTAATTTGATTCCGGTTAATGCCCCAAGGAGAGCTATCAGCATGTCTCTTTCAATTGCCTCCTAGGGAACAAGAGAGAAATATTTGGCCTATTAAAAACAATGGGCGCATTCACTTCTGTACCAGCCTGGTGGGGACCCTGTGCTTCCGTTTACAACTGCCAGGTTCATTCAGCAATTTGATTACCTTCTATCAGTGTGTTCATGACCAATCAAGACAATAGCAAAAGACAACTAAATTCACTAAAACAGCAGTTTTTATGGTCACACCTGCCTAATGTCCGCCAGTCTATTTTCATGCACATGTAATTAATAGTTCCACGCCAATAACTCAAACTTCCAGAAACAGAGACTTTGATGGTGAGAGCTCTGGTTATTGCCTTGGAGTGAGCCAGGCCTGGGTTTGTGTTCTGGCTGGTACACTTGGTAGTTGTGTGACTTTCAACACATTATTTAATCTCTCTGAACCTCAGTTTCTCTGTCTATAAACAGAGATAATAATACCTTGTGAAAATATAAAGAATCTAATACTCAGCATATACTCAACTAAAATTAGTTCACTTATGAACATTGCTCAAAACTATGTTAAAATAACTATAACTTTGACCATATTGGATTTAAAGAATGGAAATGAAAACCAGCCAATGACAGATGGGTTCAGAATTGTTGGGTTTTAGTTTCACACAAATTAATCTGTCCCATAAGCTCAAATAATAATTAACTGCAACAAATTGATTCCCATAAAATATAAATATGCCCTTATAAAGAAATACTGCCCTTATATGAGATTCCTAAAATAATCAAACTCACAGAAGTAGAGAGAAAAATGGTGGTTGTCAGGGGCTGAGGGGAGGGGAAAATGGAGATGTTCAATGGGTCTGAAGTTTGTTATGCAAGATCAATAAGTTCTAGAGGTCTGCTGTACAACATAACTCTTATTGTTAATGATACAGTTCTGTGCACTTAAAAAATGTGTAAGAGGACAGGCAACACGTGAAGTGTTCTTACCACAAAAAAAAAAAAAGTTTGCAGTGGGGGCCAAGGGAACTTTTGGAGGTGATAGATGTTTATTATCTTGTGGTGATGGTTTTGGGGTATATGCATATGTTCAAACTCATTAAATTGTATATGTTAAATATGCACAGTTTTTTATACTAATTACATATCAATAAAGCTGTTTTATAAAAAGAGCAAAAAGAAAAATAGAAACACTTAGAAAACTTTACCACAGCAGCTGCTCTCTACCTCAACCATGAAGAAGTACATCTGGTAACTAGAAGGCTCTATGGTCACCATTTGCTGATTCATCTAATGGAAAGAAGCCAATTTCCTTTCCCACTGCCTGCTTTACCCAATTCCTCCTTCCAGTCAGCTTGGACATCTCCTCCAGAAAAGCATCCCTCAAGTGCTCTCTCTCACATGCTCCTACAGCACCCTGTTCGTAGCTCTAGGGTTGCCCTTAACACTTCTTTATAGTTTAACTACCTCACTAGGACCATGTCTTACTTCTCTCTGTGTCTCCAGCACCTACCCAGCAGTGTCTGGCCCAATATTGACTGTTGATGGACTGGACAGAAACTGACCCCTGGTCAGGGAGATTGAAACAAAATCTGACCCTACCACTTATTGTCTGCCTTTTCTAATACTGTGATTTTATAACCTCATTAGTCACTCTTTCTTATAAAGTAAACAGAATGATGAAAGGATGCCAAGAAAAACAGGAATTATATTTGCTTTTATATTAATAGTCACTGCCATTGAAGCACTGTCACTGAAAGTCACTGGTTTTCAATATAAGCAGGGGCAGAAAGGCACTTCTGAACTAGACATTTGTTCATCAAAGAACCATGTGATTGGTCTCTCTTATGAAGGATGAGCATGCACCTTTGCTCTAGCAGAAGAATGTCATAGAAACATTTGTTCCTTACTAAGTGAGACCCCTCATAATACCTGTTGGCATCTGGGTCTGGTTCTGGGGAAGAAGGTGGATAACTAATTTGTATATTGCATATTCCAAAACAGAAGGGTCTGATACCCCCAACCCTACCCCCTGATTCAAAGTCAGAAAGACCCATGAAGGTAGAACAAGGTGGCCCAAAATAAGGCCCAGAGGAAAGAAAGGCAAGTCCTCCAGAATAAAATTATCTGTGAAAAGTGGTAATCTAGGTTAACAATCAGGGCTCAAAAAGCTTTGCGATTTGGAAGTCAGGAGACCTGATACTGGCAGCCTCTCAGGATCCAGCCATCTTAACACAGGACATTTGAGTATGGACTTATGAACTTAAGTATAATCCTGGAGCCCAACTGTGAAGCACCACAGTTGTTTGCACTGGAACCTGGACCATTATCATACTGCAGAGGGAAACATCACCAACTATAAATTAATATGAAGCAATGTCCAGGCTTCCTATTTCCCTCTAATTCCACCACTAAAAGAAGAAACAAACCCTTCTTTCAACCTGGACAAAGTAAGCTTTTGGAGTTCTTGGAAATTTTTAAATGGGGTTAAAACACTGGACATCTTCCTATTAGAACACCTGGGGTCTCAAGTGATTTATTTGACAAAATTAAGGTACTATGATCATATTTGTACCCTCAATTTTAAAAATAAATTATATTGATTACGTTGATACAGAGGCAGGATCCACACAGTTCAACTTGAGAAAGGAGTAAACACTGGCCTGTTGAATAAGCCATAGCGGTAGGAAATATGCATCAGACTCTCAGCAGCATGGAATTGCCACTTACTGAAAGCATACATTTAGTTTATTATCGTCTATGTTAAATTTCTGGACAAAGTGGAAATCTGGGTATATTCCATTTCCAGTGTCAACTTAAATTATAAAAAACAAATTATAGTAGGAAAGAGTAAATGATTGTCACACAAGAAACACTGAGGTGTTTCAAACTATTATGCAGAGGGAACTAGATGGAAGGAAGGGTAAACATTCCTATGACTTCTCTTATATGTTGGATAAATTTACCTAAAAAGTGGAAGAGAGCTCAGTAGAAGCCATTGAAATTGAGGACAAACAATTGAAGGAGTTAAGGGTGCTCCATAGGATCATCCAATGCCACATTAAACTCCCACGTGAGCCTTTGGAAAAAGCATGGGTGCTAGAGACCACGTCGAGTAAGAACTCCAGGAGGAGTTCACTCCTCCTAGCTCCCATCTAGAAGAGACTGCCACATTAGACCACCTACAGGGGCACTGCCACGGCTAGTTCATTTTGAGAGCAACACTGCTACACCAGAAAAAGTGACATTGCAAAGTTGAAGTCTGATTGCCACAACAAATATGGGGGGAAATGCTGGTTCTAGCTCCACTCTTTTCTTACTAGGATGCTAGATCTCTAGTCAGCAGCTCAAAGCTCCAGACAACCTAACCATTTCCTTTTATCTGTGCTAGAAATATTCAAGCAAGGATCCATATTCCCTCCATCAGATCCATTTCAACTACCAGTAGAGGACAGGTATTGACATTTTTCTCTAAGATAAGCAAACAGGGAAAAAAAAAAATCACCAAACATGTGAAGTAATAAAGCAAATGAAAAGAAGTGGGGAAAACTGAGGAACTGAAACAAGTTCACCCCTTTGAAATAGGTGACCACCAGAAACAGGAGAAAATTTTAGCTATTATTCAATGTGTTCTCAAAACAAGAGTCTAGAGAAAAGCACACATACAAGAAATCGCAACAGGGCATCGAGAAGTCACAATGTCCTAACATCAGAAAAAAAGCTACACGGTAATGTAATTGTGTAGTGAAAAACATTACAATGGATATAGTGAAGAACTGACTCAATCCTTCTAAAATGTAATCAAGATTATAGAAGTCAAGCTCAAAACA
>NW_011888904.1:4568390-4569890 GCF_000151845.1 Pteropus vampyrus | reverse complement strand
CACCCACTGAGAGTCTTGCTATAGGAGTTAATTAACAAACATGCACTGAACACCTGTTCGACACCACACACTGCAATTGGTACAGTCACAAGCATCACCTCATTCATCCTCATGAAAGAGATTTTCTTTACAGAAATCCTATATGCACTCTTTGAACACAGTTTACATCAATATTTAAAGTTTTTTCCCAGCTTTATTAACGTTTAATAGACAATCAGTTGCTCATATTTACACTGTACAATTATTTTCAATTATTTTTGGCATACATTAGTTTCAGTTTTACGGTATACTGATTAGAGATCTATATAACTCAGGAAGTGGTCACCCCACTAAATCAAGTACCCGTCTTCCTCCTTACATTTTACATTGTTGACTGTTTTCCTTATGCTACATTTTATCTCCATGACGATTTTGTATCTATCCATTTATACTTCTTAATCCCTTTGCCCTGTTTCACCATCCTCCGCCCCCACCACCAACACTCCCCCACCTCGTCTAGTAGCCCTCAAAATATTCTGTATCTGAGTTTATTTCTGCTTTTGTTGTTGTTATTTTGTTCTTTAGATTCCACATGTACGTGAAATCATGTGGTATTCGTCTTTTTCTATCTGACTTCATTCAACACAATATCTTCTAGGTCCATCAAGGCAATATCTTTTTCCATCCCCTTCCTTTTAGTCTGTGGGTGTCTTTTAATCTGAAGTGAGTCTCTTGTAGGCAGCATATGTAAGGGTCTTGTTTTCTTATCCATTCTACTTCCTTATCTTTTTGTTAGAGCACTTGATTCTTTTCCATTTGATGTACTTGTTGATAAATACATAGTTATTACCATTCTTTATTCGTGTTTTTGATACATGGTTTTTCTTCTTAAAGAAGTCCCTCCAACAATTCCTGTAATACCGGTTTGGTGTTGATCAATTCCTTTAGCTTATTTTTGTCTGGGAATCTCTTTATCTGTACTTCAACTCTAAATGATAGCTTTGCTGGATAAAGTATTCTTGGTTGTAAATCCTGGGTTTTTAACACTTTGAATATTTTGTGCCATGCCCCTCTGTCTTGTAAAGTTTCTTTTGAGAAATTGGCTGCCAGCTTTATGGGAGCTCCCTTGTAAGTAACTAATTGTTTTCTTGCTGCTTTTAAAATTCTCTCTTTGTATTTAACCTTGGGCATTTTAATTATGATGTGTCTTGGTGTGCCCCTCATTGGGTTCATTTTGCGGGGTACTCTCTGAGCTTCCTGGGGCTGTATATCTATTTTCTTCACCAGGTTAGGGGAGTTTTCCATCATTTCTTCTCCCTCTTCAGGTACCCCAATGACACGAATGTCGTTACCCGTAATTCTGTCCCATAATCTCCTTAAACTATTATATTCTTGGTTACTTTTTTCTTGCCGTTCTGATTGGGTGTCCTTGGCTTCCCCATCTTCTATATCAGTGTTTCGATCCTCTTCTTTCTCCACTATGATGATTCCTGCTAATATACTCTTCATTTCTGACTGGTT
>NW_011888904.1:4562483-4567420 GCF_000151845.1 Pteropus vampyrus | reverse complement strand
GGCTGGGCAGCCTCGTGTCTTTGCTCCCTCCTACCTCCAACCGTTGCAGGGTGATGTACTTCTCTCCCTAGTTGTAGGGCTTCTGTTCACCTAGGCGACTCCACCTGCTATTTGCTCTGTGTTCTGTCTCAACTTTGAAGTGGTCGTAAGAGGGGAAGAACAAAATTTCTATCATCTACACCATTTTGCCCAGTCTCTAATATTTAAACTTTTTAATGATACGAATGAACTGGTTTCTTTCTTAACTTACCTAGTCTAGGATAGATTGACAATAATCAAAGGGGTATCTATATATACATTGTTTCTATGTTTTCGTAGTAGAGAAACCAGACTCACAGAAGTATGTTGACGGAAATGGAAGAAGAGAGTTTCAAGCAATTTGTGCAAGCTAAGGATGTTCACATTCATTTGACAGCAATACAAGGGAAGAGGGCAGTTGTTTCTGCTTTCCAGATAAGGAAAAAGGCTTAAAAGTGGTCAAGTGACTTACCAACACAGCCAAAAGGACAGAAAGTAGAAGGCAATTCCACCCAGAACTGACAACCCAGTGTCTAAGAAATCAGACTACTAGAAAGACTGAAAGCCACAGGCAGTAAGCAACCATCAAGGAGCTGCATGGTTTCCCATGACCATGGCTCGATTGGGAGCTGGGGTGGGGTTTTGTCTCCTGAATGTATAGATCTGGGGATAGGGATTATAGAGAGGAAGCTAAGCTGTGGCCTGAAGGGGTTCAGGAAGTCCTTACACTCCAAGTAGTGCCCTATCTTTGCTCTTTTGTCTTTCGAGTCAAACAAACCAGAAAGGTGGAAAACAGTGGTTCTCAACAGTCGCTACACGTTGGAATCGCCAGATCACCTCTTAAAAAGCACTGACGCCCAAGCCCACCCAGACTAACTGCAGCAGAACCTATGGGAAAGCAGCCAGGAGGGAGAGCCACAAATGTCAAGCCACAGCTTTCAATAAGGGACTGCAAGCTTGCATGTGTCTGCATCAGATGTAAGGAGGCGCACACCTCTACGGTAACTTTTCTTCTGACCATGATCCCAGGGAGTAAAAGGCCAGAGAGGGAATGACCAGGAAATGGAACCACACACAGGTATTTCATAAACTGAGCACCAGAATGAGAAGGAAAGCAATGCAGGCAACTCCCAAGACCACCACTTCAGCCAAGATTAAACCAGTGGTTCAAATCTAAACGGAAACTGGCTAAATCCTCCACAGGTTTCTTTTCTTCCACTCAGTTCTTTCTGCTGTTTTTGACCAGTTTTATTTTCTCTCTAGAGGTGATCCCTGTGGATTGTGCCAAACAAGCTTATCCTGATTGATTCACTGCTGTTAAGACACTTTCTACAATTACCCAGCCTCAGAAGAATTGTTCAGAGGACTCCAATCCATTCAGAGGTAACAAACCAATAAAATGTTGGAATATATTATCAGGAGGCTGCTGTAATGTAAGTTAATAATAATACATTGTCTTCCCACAAATGGGCTATGAGGATGAAAGCCCTGAATAGCCCAGGATATTACTGAACTTGATTTCAGCTGGGTGCCATTGCTAATTAGCCTGGGCAATTTTTTTTCACTTCTCAAAATAAAGTATACAGCCTGGTTCACTTGAAGTGTGAAACATAAGAAACAGGTCCTAGTCTGAGCTCTGTGCTCTCTGTGAGAAGGTGGAAAGGAAAGCAAGCTAGCAACTATTAGATACTGTGTGAACTCCTTCCTGGAAAAGAGAAACTGTTATGGGAAGCTTTGGCCAAACCTAAGCCAGCTGAGTGGCACTATTGATCCTTGAGGCATTGTTATGGGTTGAATTATATCTCCCAAAATAATGCTGAAGTCCCAGACTCCAGTACCTGTGAATGTGATCTTATCTGGAAATAAGATCTTTGCAGATGATCAAGTTAAGACAAGGGTGGGCCCTAATTCAAGGGTGGGCCTGGGTGTCAGTGATTTTTCCTTATAAAAAGTGGACATTTGGACGGAGACAGACATCTACAGAGGAGTGATGATGTGAAGACAAGAGGAGAACACCAGCTCCAAGCTAAGGACTGCCTGAGGCTGTCAAAAGCCAGGAAAGGGGCCTGGAACAGATTCTCCGTCACAGCCCTCAGAAGGCACCAACTCTGCTGACATCTTGATTTCTAACTTCCAGCCTCTAGAACTGAGACAATAAATTTCTACTGTTTAAGCCACTGAGCTTGTTGTACTTTGTTATAGCAGCCCCGGGAAACTCATATGGCATCAAAATAAAGTATTGATCTAAAACCTGGTGGACCATTTAAAACCAGATCAGTAATCCAGAGGCCTAGGTAAAAAGAGGCATTCAAAATGATATGTCAAAGAACGTGGGCACCAGAGAAAGCTGATTAGAGAAAGTTAAAGGGGTAGGGGGAACAGGATCAGGAGCCATCTCAAAAAACCAAAGAGATTAGGTTTGCTTCAGGAACATGGATTTAGCTCCCACCATAGACCCGGCACTGTCCTAGGTGCTGGGGATACAAAAATGAATAAGGAGTTACATGTCATCTATCCCACTAGACTTCTGACGATGCAGTGCGCCAAGACAGCAGTGAGCAGGGTGCCTTGCGACTGAAGGGGTGGAAGATGCTCACAGCACAATCTGGGACTTGGAGAAGACCCACTGGAGAATGAGATATCTAAGCTCAATCTTGAAGGATAAGAAACTGGCAGGGTGGACCAAAAGATGTCTTTTTTCATAAAGAATCCAGGAGCCTCTTGGTACTGTGTTGACAGTGTCTAATAGGATATGACTTTCTTAAAGGAAAGAAGCATAACCTTCACACATACACACTTGAACATAAAGCACACATTTGGCATCTCCAGAGCTGAGAGCATCTACTGGAATAACCAGCAGAAGCAGCAGCCATGTTACAGAGCAGAGGGAACCATGGTCGGCGGGAGTAGCCAACCCCAGCCTGTGGGGACATGAGAACAGAAGGGGAATAAAACTACATGGGCCACATGGAAATCCGTTGTGTTTGTTCATGATACATATGAGACACCCCACACCACAGCTGCCTTTGAGAATTACCAGAAAAACATAGAGAACTTTGCAGAGGCACATGACAGCAAGTGGAAGCAAGCCAGGGAAACCAGAGTAAAAACAACAAGGATCTCATAGAGCTGTAGTAAGAAATGAAGAAAGAATAAATAATATTTCAAAGCAACTGGGATAAACCGCCCCCACTCCCTCTATCAATGTTTGGCCCAATCTGCATGTGTGTTTACTTTATCATCTTGTGTTAATTTGTCATCGCTATCACCTACCAATATTCATTTCTTGAAAGTAACCTGTTTTTGAAATGATGGCTCTGTACCACAAATGAGGCTGATTTAATGACTCTGGCAAGTGACAATCCGATGGCAATCACAATGGCTGCACACATGAGCACAGACAGGCACGGTACGGACCTCCTTTGTGTGGCAGTGCTCTGCTAATGGTGTCTATTGGAGGAGTTGGAGGAATTCTTCTGTTTTCCTAATGATGTTAACGTCTTCATGAGGTTAATGAAACCGCTAACACTGGCCAACTGTGAATGGCTTCGTGTTTAATATAAAACCATCTAATCTCAGACTTATGCGAACACTAGGGATTACTATTGTTGTAATTGTATTTATTACTGTGTAACTACATCAGGGTTTTTTCTTCTTAGGGCCAGAATCAGAGACCACCAAGGACCTGATCTGATTCAGAGACTGCTGTATTGCTAGGTGGACACCAGCTGGGGGTCTATCATGACATAGCCCTGGTTTGGTTATAATCCTTTATGGTCTCTACCGCCCCCTGCTGACCTTCAGAGGGAGGAGCAGCTCTCCAGCAGCCCCATGGGACCAGAAGACAAACTATGAACACCTATTTATGTACTACCACTTACTATGAGCTTTCTAATACTTATAACATTCCCATTGCATAGGTCTTGTTACTGCCATTTTACAGCTAAAGAAACCTATACTTGAGTAGTCAGCCAACTTACCTAAGGACACAGGGCTTGTGAGTGGCAGATCCAGGACAAGGTATAAATCTGACGCACAACATTTGTTACACTCCCACCGGGGGACAAGGTATAGTGAAAATACACATATTCTAAAACCAGATAAACTTGGGTTTTGATTTTAAATCCCCAACTTGAGCTCTTTAAGATAAACCTTAAACAAGTTATTAAATGTATTTAAATTTGCTTAGCTCAGTTTCTCAATCTGTAGACTATGAATCATTATTCGTACCTTGGAGGATTGCTGTAAGAGTTAACGATTAAGTAGCAAAGCACAGGACCTGGAAAACAATGGCTGCCCCATATATGGTGGGTGGCCATATGGGGCCAGAGACAGAAGGTGGACAAGGATCTATCAGCTGGCCTTCCTATGGCTCAGTGGTTGCTTCATTTAGGTTCCCAAGAGGTTTGTAATTCAAGTCTATGGCTCGAAAAAATACTAGAAAGCTCAAATAATGATGCCAACACAGCTAAATATCTCCTTAACACTTATAAATCACTTTTGTGTATATTTTATTTGATCTTCACAAATATATACCTATAGATGCATAAATGTGCCACAAATAATTGAGGAAACTTACAATGCGCCCAACATTACACTACACATATAAAATACATGGTTGAATTTCATCTTCAACCTCTAAGTTGGTGGTATTATTTTCCACATTGTCTAGATGAGGAAGCTGAGGCACAAAAAGATTAGGTAACTTTCCTAGAATCACACAGTAGCAAAGCTAAGACTTGAACACTGGCCCATCTGACCACAAAGCTCATTTCTCTCAACCATACTGCCTTTTTCTGAAGTATGCAAGGCAAGTATTTTTTAACTAAATACATGAGGATATTCTGACTCACACAAGGGTAAGCAACTTGCTCAAGAACTTACAAGTTGTATTTGGAAAAATTAGGACTGAATGAGGA
>NW_011888904.1:4559617-4562433 GCF_000151845.1 Pteropus vampyrus | reverse complement strand
CCTATGGCTCAGTGGTTGCTTCATTTAGGTTCCCAAGAGGTTTGTAATTCAAGTCTATGGCTCGAAAAAATACTAGAAAGCTCAAATAATGATGCCAACACAGCTAAATATCTCCTTAACACTTATAAATCACTTTTGTGTATATTTTATTTGATCTTCACAAATATATACCTATAGATGCATAAATGTGCCACAAATAATTGAGGAAACTTACAATGCGCCCAACATTACACTACACATATAAAATACATGGTTGAATTTCATCTTCAACCTCTAAGTTGGTGGTATTATTTTCCACATTGTCTAGATGAGGAAGCTGAGGCACAAAAAGATTAGGTAACTTTCCTAGAATCACACAGTAGCAAAGCTAAGACTTGAACACTGGCCCATCTGACCACAAAGCTCATTTCTCTCAACCATACTGCCTTTTTCTGAAGTATGCAAGGCAAGTATTTTTTAACTAAATACATGAGGATATTCTGACTCACACAAGGGTAAGCAACTTGCTCAAGAACTTACAAGTTGTATTTGGAAAAATTAGGACTGAATGAGGACCAGGAGTGTCTGCAATCAGGAGTAAGTGCCTTGTCACTAAAGAAGATCATAGTGAAATAAGATGATCACTCTCCGTGTATAACACATTTACGAAGCAAATAAATTACATGTTTAATTTGCCTCTAAGGTTCTTTTCAAACCTTAATTCTATAACTCGATCCATTTTTTAATGTAGAGGGACTCAGCCTTAAGACTAGAATAATTATTTTATTAAGATAAATATAAAGCGACTTTGGCACAAGAAGTTTCCAGGTTTGTAAGGTTTGCCATGTGACAGCTGGAGAACTTTGCGAAACTAGTCATTGCCCAAATGTCCAGAGATAAATTAATAATAATGAGGAAAAACAATTATTCATTGAAACTGGAACAAGGTAAAGAAAAAATATTATCTCTTTGCAAATCTGACCCAGCACTTGCACTATAAATTAAAATCTATGATAAATCTCAAATAAATTGGATGGACATCTGCAGCAGAAATTAAATTGCCAAAGAAAAACTGTACATTTGGGAAATTTTATAAACATGGAAACCACTAAGAGAGGCTTTTCTTGCAGATTGTTTAATGGATTCCTTTATTTAAAGTCTTTTAAAGAGCAAATGTGATGCCTCTCACTCACATAGTCTTTTTGAATATTAAGGACTAAGAACTGGACTCTGAGGACAGGTATCTCCAGCAGTAAATCCAGAAAATGTCGTCATACTGTCAGAGACATAAGGACATTGCAACACAAGAACTAGAACACATAACCACAATGTCTAAGTGCAAAGTTATCAAGTGTGGATACAAGTCTGAAACTTGTAACCATATCGTAAAACAAATTTCAGTTTTGTTACATATCGTAAAACAAATTTCAGTTTTGTTACATCATGATTATCATAAAATCAGAATGGAAAGGAAGGCCTTTATATATATTTTCTCATCTTTAAAGATGGCTTGGGTTTCTATATATCTCAAGATCTGCTTTGTATTTAAAATGAACAGTGAAGAATATAAATAATATCCAAATACAAATAAAATAACATTGTGCTTCTTAAAAGTTGTATATAAATGAAAACATTTTTTAAATTACTGGAGATCCTACTATTTAAAATAAACCTGTCTTGCCCTTTCCCTTTATAAAGTGAAAAATAATTTACTGTTCCTCAGTTTCTACTGTTCTCCTTTTATTTTAATTTTATAGTTTTCTCTTTATTGTAAATATTTATATTTCTTCAAACAAGACTTTCGAGGCCTGAAAGTGTATTAACTGAGGAAAGTTTGCCTTAAATACAGACTTTTCTGCTTTTCAAGGAGGGTTACCTTCTCTGTGGCCACATCATGAATAAAGACACACTTAGCCATTCAGCAACACTGGGCCCAGGAAATTACCTACATCTCATAAACCATTATGAGTCACCACAACATAATGACAAGACAGAGAGATGGCAAGTGTCCTCTCTGAGCTAAGATGAGCTAAGAATGACATCTCCCACCTACTGTGAGATGCTTTTACTGTAGGGAGACAGTGGGGGAGTCATCTTGACAAACAATGGATATCCCAAACTCTCAGCCTCTCCTCTCCAAATCTGTGCCACCTCTGACCAACTGAGACAAATTATTTTATCTTACACACATACTCCCTTCAGATTATTATTTCCACTACCTCTTTCCCATTCCTGTTGGTGGCAAGAAGTGTGTAAGACTCTATCTCCGACAGTAAGTCTCTTGGCAAAAAGGCAGACATAGCTACTTTTAAGTTGTCTCTTGAAATATACAGAAACTGGGAGCTAGGAGAGATCCCATTAGAAGAGCCAAAGCAGACCCAGCTACTCTCCAGACCTTAAGCTGGATATGTATGAACCCTGAAGCAGACAAATAGGCCCGGGTGTCCATGTGTCAGAACAAGCCTTATCTTTATCCTAGCAAGGGAGCCTGCAGAACCCAGCCAATACAGTAACTGACTACCAGGCCAGAAGAAATGTCTAGCCTCAATCTTTGCCATGCGTGAGAATAACTTTGACATTTCAGTATATACTTTCATCTGGGTGAATAAGCTCCTTTCTTCTAGGGGGGAAAAAAAAAAAGTCTGGGGAAGATGTTTTTATTTTCAGAAATCCTTAACAGATAAACTCAACCCACACAACCTAGAGAGGGAAATCAATAAATCAGACACCAGAGCTAGCATGAGCTGGAAGAGAAGTGTGGCAGAGATTCACTTCCTCCTGAATGGTCTCAGACTAGAATATCACTAGAGCTAAGAGTGCATTCCATGGTAGGACAC
>NW_011888904.1:4531366-4559107 GCF_000151845.1 Pteropus vampyrus | reverse complement strand
AAAAAAAAAAATCTACAGTGTTTTGACCCAGGCAGCCACAGATAATGTTTCCTTGTTGCCTCTCTACTTGGATCTCTCAGCTTGAGCTGCATTTTGAAAATGAAGAGAAAAAGGCAGCCCAGCAGGAGGAACGAAAAGCGCATGCGAAAGCATCAGGCCACGTTCTAGAAATGCAAGCAGCTGGGTGCAACTAGAAGGGTTTAGGGGGAGAAGGAGAATAGAAAAATTGAGGTGAGACGTGTAGCAAGAGGCTGAAAGGAGTTGTGAGCTAAGCTGTAAACCCTGAATATTGTCCTGAAAACTGTAGGGAGATAGCAGATAGGGTTGGGGTGGGGGGATCACTAAACGTTTTTAACCTGTTGGATTTCTCCTTTAAGCTTGTCTACTCTGGAGGCTACATGGAAGATAAACAAGTATTTTCCCCATTAGTAAAAAGAGTTGATGTAGATCAAGGGTTCACCATGCTGGTTACAAATTAGAATCACCTGAGAAGCTTGTAAAAGTGCTGCTAACCTTGCATCATGCCTAGCGATTTTTTATTTAATTGGGAGAGGGGGGAATGAATAAGTTTTTTTTAAGGCACATGAATCTTAAAGAATCTAAAATTCTATGAACTATATCAAAGAAGGTTCCTACCATTCCAAGTGAAGCATGGTAAAAAGCCATTTCCTTTGCTTCTTCAGACCCTAAATCTGAAACAAGACAAGATTTGGAAAGTATCTTGTAACAGTGGGACTATCAAGCTTCTCCCTGAAAAAGCACAGGATTATTTCAGAGAATGACTTCAAACTTCTATTTTAGAATTTCACGCTATCAAATTATTTCGATGTGAAGGAAAACCAGCATCTCTCAAATGGAAAATCAATATGAAAGATAAGCGCAACCTATTCACACTTTATAAAGGATTGTTTTTAATCATTCAGTTACTGAGCATATATAGATAATCTTAGTAATATTTTCCAGAATCCCAGCATGGTAGATGAGCAGGCTTCCTACTCATTTTCTGCCTCTCTCCTTCCTCTACTCTGAACCTGAGGACGCTTGTTTGTTTGCTTGCTTGTTTTTAAAGCTAATATTTACGGAGCACTATCTATGAGCCAGGCATTATGTCAAATACTTTACAAATATATTAGTATATATTACTACTTTATTAACAGAAAGTTACAAAAAAAGAAAAAAGAAAGAAAAATAACTTGCTTGAGGACAAAAAGCTAGTAAAAAGCAGTGTCAGAATTTGAATCCAAGTCCATGTCTCTCCTAAGTCCACGCGCTTCACCACCACCCTACCCGGTACCGCCATTCCTCCCCACTCTCTAACCATATCTTGCCTCCTACCCACACATCCTCAACCTGACCTGTGGAGCAGGATTCCACTTTGAGTTCGCTGAAGGTATGAGAAGAGGTACATTAAAAGGAGACACACTTCCAACCTCAGATCGCTTGGTCCTCTCTCTGGGGCGATCCCTCAGATTACTGTCAGGAGGGCGCCCTCTGCTGTTTAAGATTATTAAACCATAGGTTAAGAACAGAGGGCCCAAAAATTCACAGGGCCTCCTTATATTGGGACCCCATCTGGAGATGAATTTGTCCCTTATAAACAAACTGTAATCCCCAACTGTTTAAAAACAAAAAAAAGGTCAATCCAAAATAAAAAGGCTTCAACCCCAAAAAGCAAGAGACATCAATCTCAGTTCCAATAGTTTGTCCAAATTCAAGCCGCGGATTGTTACAGTGGTCCTGAAATTAGTCTCCACCTCACCCGTTAGATGTTGCTGTTTTCCTTCTTTTGCACTGTTCACATTAAACGGAAGCATTAACCTTTATGGCTATTGTCTTCTTTTAAAAGTGTGATTGTGAGAAGGAAAGTCTCTTGTCTTAGACATTATAATGATGCAGAACTTGCTGCAAGGAGCACACAGCCCAGATGCTTTCTTTCTTTACCCAGAAACTATAAAACATTTAGGGAACCCTGGGGCAAGTGTATCATAAAATATTCAGCAACATCTGTGCCATATTATTTACTGACAGACTAGATCCAGAAAACATGGCGCCTGCATCACAGCTGCCCTGCATGCATCACGGGGGCCGTCAGCCTGTGGCTGGAAGTCGCTGGTTTACGGTCCTTTGCTTCCTCCACCGTCTTTCTCATGCTGCTTTTCTCCTCAGCACCTCACAGTCATGGGGCTCCCAGGACAAGCTTTAAAATAGATTCGGGCCCACAGTCTCTGTGAGCAAAACAATTTCTAACAAAGGCTGCCTGGTTCTGTAGAGGTGGGTTGTATCACACTCCTCAGGGACTTACAAAAGTGAGTCACTGAAGGCCAAAGCACAACCTGAGGAGGGACTTACCTGGAGGCCGGTGAGAGCACCCCTGAAGTCTGCGCACGCGCACACATAAGCTTCAGGCTGCTCTGCCCCGGAAACTGGAGGAATCCCGTAGAAAGGAAAATAAAATAACGAAAAGTCAAAACATTTGACACCTGTCAGACAGTCAACACATGCAAAATCAACACCTCTGCTCCAGGCGCAGTGCTAGGTTCTAGTTTCTACTCCTGCCTCTTACACCTTGAGACACTAATACCTCCGCGATCCTCATTGTGGGTTTCAGGATGGGGGGAACAAGACAGTCACCTGGAGAGCTGTTGTAAATACACACCCTTCCTATCACCTAATTTTGCTAAACAACTGCCCACTCCACCCCACTCTTTCCCCATTCCCAACTTCATGTTTATTTTCGAAAAAGTTCCACACAAGATACAGCCCATCCCCTTGAATAAAGACTGGATTAGATCCTTCAGAAGCAGAGTGACCACAGACCGAGTTTGTCCAGTACAGTCCAAATTTACACGGATTGTCCTGGCTATTTTGTTAATAACATCCCCTTTCACTCTCAAAAGTCGCAGTTTAGGAATGTAAAATATATAGTTGCCCTATATAAGGTCCCCTCCGGACCCTTACCAAAGATTTCTAGTCTTCTAGAATCTTCCGCACAAAAAATCTCCCCAATGCTTTCGAGATCACCAATTGGGATGTCTCCCAAGTGTCTCAGCCTTCACACAGGAGGTTTCCCTGTTTCCTCCTCTCCTGCTCTGCCTCCTCCATGGTCTTCAGTGAGAAGCCGTGTAAAGACCCCTTGCCACAGGACCCACACCTCTAACTACCAAGGGTGCTGCAGGTGGATCTGGCATAGCAGCAATCTGAACTGCCCCCAGGTGTGTAATGAAGGGAAAGAATCCCACACACCTGCTGGTGCCACACTCAGGCATAAGGCCTAGGAGGCAATGTGAACGCAGGCTCCCAAAAACTTTCAAAGGCCTTTCTTGTGTAACACCTATTCTTATTGCTCTCTGCTCCTGTTACAGAAACTGTAGAATTATGGCCTATCAGCCAACCTAGGTTACAGGTATGTTTCTTTAGATCCACCACGTTGTTTTCATGTTGAGCCAACATTTTTAAAAATTAGATTTCATAGAGAATCAGTGATGTGCTAAAGAAATACTTGTGAAAGCCAAACGTTAAATTTTCAAAAATTTTGTGAGCAGTCGTTAAACCCAGCTATAATTAAAACTTAAATAATGCAAACAGACACCTAAATAAATTCCACTAAAACCTAAGGCAATAATTAGATGGTGATAATGGCTGTACAGTTCAGAAAACATACTAAAATTCATTGAACTGTATACTTAAAATGCATGAAGAGTGAATTTTGCTATATGTAAATTTTATTTCAATAAAGCTGTTATGAACAAACTTTTAAAGGTAATAAATACTCAAAAGTCATCCAAGATCTATACCCTTGAGGTTGTTTACATCTCTTGTATCTGTAGGGTGGAAATTCTAATAGAATGCTACTGCCCATCTCTTTCCGACTCCACATTCTGTAACATGTCTTGAAGACTTGAAATAAGTCATGACGAGATTAACACCATGGAAATAGGCAAATGTTTCATATCAGGACTTGATTCATTATTTGTTGTTGTCTAGACTTAAGATAATGGAGAAAATGTTAATAACGCAGATTAAACAAAGTGTCTTGTGCCTGTTGTCTTTACATTATGAATAGCTCCAAAAATTGAGTAAGTGTTCTTCCAGTATTTGAAAGCTATTATCCAATTCAGAAAAGAAGTCATTCAAGTCATGATGAACACGTGTACTTATGAATGTTGGTTGATATTTTCACTTACCATAATAAGAAAGATGAAAGTGAAACAAAGACTTATGTCAGAATTACACTCATAATCAAGTTTCTAGTCATAGTCTGATTTTGTGACCCTATTATTGGTGATAATTATAAAAACTGAGAGTGGATTTGGTAAGAAATAGCAAGTCACACAGACTGTTAAGTTTTATGAGTATTTGCAAATTGTATGCTACTACATATCTTTTATATCAGTAAACTTTATAATACATTAAATATGCATATACACACACACTTTTTGTTGTTAAATATTTACTAGCATGCTATTCAATATCATCGTTTCCAGGTTTCCCTTGAAAAATCAAATCTGGTAATATTATACCTGTATGCCCACCTAGGAACTAGAGTTGGCTGGAGTTGAGGCAATGTCTTACCTGCCTTGGACAGGCACACAGTCTCCAGTTCATGCTCAGTCCTTACCACTTCCCAGAATTTTACTCATGGCTGGCCTGGAGCTCAGCAACCTCTTCTACATCACTCTGTGACCCAGAATGTAGGAGAATTCTGTAGCTTACTTATATTGTAAGTAAGTCATGTGTATAATGGACTGAGCTGGCACACTGTTATTTATAATGTTACTATTATAGGAAAATGTGATGTGAATAGCATGCTCAGCTATAAAATAATTCAAGTATTAAAGATCATGAAAATGAAGTGTATCATTAGAATGTATCTTCTCTGTTAACAGCAGTACTTGAGAATTCAAATTCACATCACATTTTCTGAAGTGAGTCAAATCTTATTTGGTTTATTTTTCTTTAGTCCCCTTTCTGTTACCCTCAAACTTAACTCAATCTAAACTTTCCCACCACCTCAACCACTAGTTGAACTGTAGACTACATTATCTGCTTTGGTAGCCACTAGTCACATGTGACAATTCAGCAGTTGAATTTCAAAGACTTAATACAAAAAAAAGAATGTAAAATATTTCATCAATACTTTGTACATTAAGTAGATATTAAAATGATAATGTTTGGGCACATTTGGGTTAAAATATATTATTAAAATTAACTTTACTTTTTAAATTTTTTAATGTTTCTACTAGGACATTTAAAATTAAACACATGGCTCACATTTGTGGCTCACATTGTGTCTCTATTGGGCAGCATTGCCCTAGACCCTTGCTATCCAAAGCGTTGTCCACAGTATCACCTGGACTTGAGTATCACCTGGAAACTGTTAGAAAGCAGAATTGTAGGCTCACTGAATTAGAGTCTGCAATTTAACAAGATCCCGAGGTGATTCATCTGTACATTAAAATTTGAAAATCACAGTTCAGGAATCAACAAACTTTTTCTTTAAAAGGCCAGATAGTAAATATTTTATGCTTCATGGGTCATCCAGTCTCAATCACAAATATTGAACTCTGTCATTGTATCATATACAAGTGAATGAGTATGGCTGTGCTCCTGTGAAACTTTATTTACAAAAACGTTGAATAGACTCATGGTGTCTCAAATGTTAGCATTCATTTGCATCACTTGGGGAGCCTGTTCAAACAGAGCTTGCTGGGCTCCACCCTCAGAGTTTCTGATTCCGTAGATCTAGGGAAGGGTCTGGTAATTTGTATTTCAAATGTTTCCAGGTGATGCCAGTGCCGCTGAACCAGAGACCGCACTTTGAAAACCACTACTCTAAAATTATGGTGTAATAGAATAAAATAATCAGCCTTTCTGACTCCATCTTGTTCAGGCCTGCCAGTTCTTAAAACAGGTCAGTAGCTTCTACTTAGTCCAGCACATAAGCACATTAATCATTAAAGAAATTTAGACTATAGCTTGGAAATTACTGAAACAACCTCCCTGCTCAAAACTACCTCCCCCAAGCAGATAAGTAAAATATATACAAAAATAATGATTGTTTATCAAAGATGTATAGAAACATCATGACTAAAACCATGGTGATCCAAGTTTGTTGATAGAGAACAAAAAAGTTTTGATGCAGGACAGGGCAAATTTCCCTGAGTTGGTGGTGGGGAGACCAAGCCCTGCACCAAGAGAAAAAAAAGGTCCTTTGGCAGAGAGTATAGAAAGAATTCAACACACAAGCCAAAGTTGGAGTCAAAAGGAAAGTTTATTAGAAAAGGGATAACACTCCACAGACAGAGTGTGGTCTCCTCTCAGAGGTCGAGAATGAAAGGGACAGTGAGAAAGTGAGAGATGGAGTAAAGGCACTGAGAGAGACTCTGAGTGTTCAGGGAATTCAGTTTGTAAGTCATTCTTTAGTTCCCATTTCCTTTGATGTGGACATACAGTGAGGAAGGGGAAGAGTATGTAGTGTGAAAAGGTAGGAATACATAGAGTGAAAGGCCTGCTGGCAGTTTCCTAGCCTTTAATCCATAGGTTCTCCATGGTTTTAGCCATAGGGAACAACTCTTGGTTCCTTGTTTCCCCTTCACAGGTATAAAGAAAGGGTTGTTGGTAATCCAGCAGAAATCTTCCTTTGTTCTGAAGGGGTCCTCCTGGCCTGGCTGCAGGCTGATCAGCATATTTCAATCTCTGATTGTAGCTTGATTAACATTTTTAATTCTCTTGACTTCTCCCTACAGTTAGTTTCACCATCCTCCTCAGACTCTCACTGATGCCCAGATGTCTGTGGTCATCAACCACCTCTTGACCAAAAAACTCCTCCCATTACCCTCTTCCCTTGACAGAAAAGAAGCCTGAATTTCACACTTTCTCAAGATGGATGTTCTTTAGGACACTAGTCTGTCATCTTCACAGCTTACTGGTTTTCCGAATAAAGTCACTTTCCTTGTCCCAACACCTTGTCACTCAACTTATCGGCTATTATGCGATAAGTGGTTTTCAATTCAGGCTGTACACTGGAATTGTCTAGGAGTCTTTTTAAAAATACCCATGCCTGATTCTCACTCTTGAACAATCAAATCACAATCTCTAAAGGTTGAGAGGCCTGGCAGCACTGACACTTTTTAAAAGCTCCCCAAATGATTTTAATATGCAACCAGGTATCTGCACAGAACAAAATTACCTACTAGTCGCTAAATAACAATGGCAAGTTGTTAAGAAGACAGAAATGGTAATGAACTAATTTACAATTATTTGTGAAAGACCTATTACACCTTAACACACAAAAAAAACAAGTATTTCACAAAGGGATGTTTTTGTATGGCTCTCAAATTGGTAGAACAGACAGCCAAATGAAGCACAATTTTAAAACTATCAGGTTTGGAAGGTATTTTTAAGAGTAGAAAAAAAGATAGATGATCATGATGTGCTTTCCTACACTGTTTTTGGTTGTGGTTTCACAAGTAAAACAACTGAGCAACAGCAAGTACCAAGACCTGACTCCTAGTTCTGACCTTGCTGATAAAACCAGCTATGTGACATTGGATAAAATCACTTGAGCTTGTGCTTCCTTAACTATAAAACAAGAGGTTTTGGCTTCTAGCTCTAAATGCCTTTGCTTTACTATTTGCGTTTTATAAATCATAACTTTTTATAAACATTTCGAGATTTTTCTCTTTGGCAGCAGCAGTGGGTATTGTATCAGTAAGATCAGACCAAGAGTGAAGGCAACGGCTTATCCAGAGATGTCCTGTATGTGATTGTTGTTTATGTGGTAGCAAATCCTTCAGCACCAAGTAGCTTGACCAAGTAGCTTGACAGCTTTATGGACCACTCTCAGAAATCAGAATCAAGGCCCAGGGCCAATACCAAGTAGAAACTTGAGCTACTGTACCAAGTTCTCAGCTACTTTGGATGGTGATATTGAAGCATGAGAGAAAGAGGAGAGTGAATAATCTTTACCATGGACAAAGAATAAAAACAAAGTCCTAAGATAGAAGAGTCTTTATTCTTAGATGAAGGAAGAACAGAAGAGATCCAAGAGAAGTCAACAAAGACATCTCAGCATTGGTATGAGAATATAGGTCAAGTGGAAAATGACAATCACTATTTGCAGTAGGGGATTCTATACAGACACTCATATGATCCAGAGGAAAATAGACTAGAAGGAAAAGAGGCAAGCATATATAATTGACTTTCTGCATCTATATTTCAGGTCTAACTCACTTGAAAATAGTCCAAATGCCCTTAGAAAGGCTAATAAGTTTATAGTAATAAGATCAATTCTGATTTTTTGGAAGCCCCCAATGAACAAAGGTGCCCATAGTCCTGGACAGACAGACTTTGGACACTAGGAGTTATAATTTCTACATGGCCTTTTAAGGAAAACATTTTATTAAATTTACTTCACCAGATATTCTGTCTACTGAATAGTCTTTTTCGTGTCATATACTCATGGGGGCTAATTTTACTACTCTAAATAATCTCAATTTAATGAGAAATTAATCAAATTAACATTTAAAAAAGCAAGTGCAATGATCACTAGCAGTAGTCTAGTAATTCCATCTTTTATCAATGATAGATGTGAATCAGTGTAAGTGAGCCCATCTCTTTCTTCCCTTGAAGTCCTGCCTGGATTCATAAAATAGGAACTTGCACCAAAAGATCCTCCCTCTTGAGGAACTTCCATCAACAATTCTACTCTCTTGCTCTTCTGGAAGAGGAGAGGAGCAACTCGATTGTTGAAATTGGAGTAAAATGCATGGTTTATACATATCTTTGACTGAGTCTTGAGAACCAGATTAAGACTAAACACTGAAAAGATATGGAATTGGGCTGAAAATTACTAATCATTCCTATTTTCTAGCAGGGAGGAAATTTGAAAAGACAAGAAAGTGACAATTATTGAAGAAAACAGAAGCATTACATGTTCATGTTCCAATAAGGTGTATATTTGTATTTGTATTTTTTTCAATCTGAAATGGGATAATGTTGTATATTCATCTCCAATTTACTTTTTCACATAATAATGTATCATTGGAATCTCTCTAGGTCAATATATGTGAATCTGATTCACTCTTTTTAATTGTGGTATGACAGCTTGTAATATGATTATTATAACAACCTTCTATTCTCCTATTAATGTTCATTCAGATTATTTCCAGCTCGTTTTTTTTTTCACCACTACAAACATTAAATAAACATCCTTATTCATATATCCCTAAGTACTTGTGCTTTCGTTTCATTATAGATTACCAAAAGGGATTATAAAATAAAGTGATATGATATATTTTAATAGATATATATTGCTAGTTGTTTTCCCAAAAAGTTCTCACCATTTGAATTCCAACCAGCCATGTATGACTACCCATATTTCATTTTCGACAACATATGTTTTCAAAGTTTCCCATTTTAACACACTGATGATTTAATTTTTATTTCCCTGAGTATTAGTGGAATAGAGCATCTTTTTGTATATGTACTGAATATTTTCGTTCTCTTTTTGTGAATTTTCTGTGCATATACTTTGTCCACTTTCTTAAATTAGGTCTTTTGCCTTATTCTTATTTAGAGGAAGTCATTTCTTTATTAGGGTTGTTAAATTTGTCCATCATAGATTTTAAAATATTGTTTTCCTTTCTGTCATCAATCTTTTGCTTTCATTTGTTATGTTTGAACAAATGTATTTTTAAATTTTTGAAGTTTAATTTATCAGTCTTTTATTACAGCTGAGATTCTTATCTTGCTTAGGAAGTTCTCCTTACCTAAGGGTATAAAAATACGCTCCTAAATTTTATTATTTTATATGTCTACATTGAAATAATATATCAACAATGTATTTTTTATTGAGGTAAACTTCACATACGGAGAAAAGCACAGATCTTAAGGGTACAATTCGAGGATTTTGACAAGCAGAAACATGCATATAAACAAAAACCTATTGAGATATAGAACATTTTCGTCACTCTGAAGAGTTTTCACGTTGCTCTTTGCCATCAGTTTGCAGACCTCGTTGAAAACCACTGTTCTGATTTCTATCACATATATTAGTTTTGAACTTCATATTAATGAAATCACACCGTGGGAACTCCTTTGTGTCTGTTTTCTTTCATGCAATATGACGTCTTTGAGATATTTCCGTGTTACTGCTAAGCCGTATTCCATTGTATGAAACATATAAGAGTTTTTTTACCTGTTCTTCTCTGATGGGCATTTGGGTTGTTTCTGGTTTGGGGCTCTTATGAACAAGCTTCCATGAACATTCACATACATGTCTTTTTGTGGACAGATTGGACAGGTATTTTCATTTCTCCCCAGGGAAATAGGTAGGATTGGAACTGATATGTCCTAGTGTAGATGAAGTTTCTAACTTTTTAAGAAACTGCCAACCTTTTTTCTAGAATGATGGTACCATTAAGCCAAATTCGAGAGTTCTTATTGCCTTGCATCCTCACCAACATTTGGTGCAATCTTTCAAATTTTAGCCATGTAAGCAGGTTTGAAGTGGTTTCTCATTGTGATTTAAATTAGCATTTCCCTAATAACTAACAATATGGAGCCCCTTTTTGTGTCTTTAATAAATTGGGTTATTTGTCTTTTATTGTTGAGTAGTAGGAGTTTTTTATGTTTTCTGGATACAACCTTTTTGTATTGTGAATATTCTTTCATGTATTGTAAATATTCTTTCAAAATTGTGGCTTTTCTTTTCATTTTCTTAACAATGTCTTTTGATGAGAAAGTATATTTAATTTTAATAAAGTCTCGTTCATCAGTTTTTTGTTTATAGTTATTTTCAGAATAAATTTGCATTCTCTGAGTTCCTTCAAGATATTCTCCTATGTTTACTTATAGAAACTGTATAATTTTGCCATTTAAATATAGGACATGGATTTATTTCAATTCAGTTTTGATTGTAAGTATGAAATAAGTCTTGAAGTTTATTTTTTCCATATGTTTAATCAGTTGTTCTAGCATTACTGAACTGAAATCTTCATGTCGACAATACTAGTTCAATCGGAATGAAAAGACAGAAAATAATTGCAATGCCTAGAATTGTCAAAGATAAATAGAATTAGGCATTGTTATACAAGCCGGTATATAAATGTAACTCATAAATTGATAGTATCTTTCTTCAGAGCAATTTGGCAAATGTCAAGTTCTTTAAAATATATATATAAAAAAATATAAACTTTGAACTAGCAATTGATTCAAAAATTGAACTAGCAATTTAATTTCTAAAAATTCATGCTAAAGAAATAACTCACATGCCCAAAGATTTCTGTACAACAATACTGACGGCATAGAGACCATCCAAATGTCCAAAGTCGGGAGATAGGTAAAATAAATCATAACATTTCTAATAAATTTTATAATAGGATTTTATGCAGCTATTAAAATTTGGTTCAAAACTGTTTCACAATCCTATTGCTATATATTTGTAACATATTAAGTGAAAAAGTATAAAACACCAAATTTCATTTAACTACACTTCTGTAAAAAAAATGATATAAAAGACCAGTGGGCTATATACCAAAACATTCTACTCTTAAAAGAATATTTTACTCTTTGCACCCATTTATTCTTTAATCCTCTACAAAATTTTGGATTGGGATTATAGGTAATGTAATTTTTCTTGTCTATATTTCATCTTTTCTCTATAATTAGCATATATTGCTTTCGTACTAAGAAAAGAACGTAATAATTTTAAACGATAAAAGGGGGCACCTCCAAACGCAGTATGTGTTTTGGCCACATGTTTTTTCCCAATCAACTTCAAAACAGCTGTATTTCATTTAATTGCTACTTCTCCTCTCTTTTCCCTGCTGCAGATATCATGCAGATACATGGCGGATTTACAATTACTCCTCCTCTCCTCAGTGCATCTATTATTTTCATCACAGCTCTAGTAGGTGTGTGTCATGTGGGCAACCATGGAGGAACAATGAAGCAGCTCATCAACATTGTCACAGAGTCAAAAAGGAAATAAAAGACTAAGTTGAGAAAAAAGATCATTTGCAGCAGGTATATTCAGGATTTCAGCTTTCGTGTAGAGAAAATTAGGGGAAAATTGGAATTGCTTTTACTGTCCATATGTTAGAACAAACAAAGGGAACTTGTACTCTCTCCCACCTCCGTACAATTTGTGCTACCATTTTATACATTTGCTTTGCTCATGCAGATAATAAAAGGGACATGCTGTTTCTTGTTCTGCTTCCTCTCCTATGTCAGTAATGTAATTTTAGCCCTATAAACGGGCCCCATTCAACCAGTGCCTGGAACCACAGGCTCCTCTTCAACCTTGAACTGGAAACACAATTCATTAGGATCTGTTTCCCATTTCTGAAGTCGATTATCCTACTGGGAAAGTAATTTTCCAGTACTGTTGTTGTACAAAAGTAATTTGCTCCTAACTTCCATTTACTCTTCAGTCTTCCACAGGATTGTAGCATGTTGGAACTAGAAAAAGTCTTACAGAATCATAGCTATCACTTAGAGTGCTCACTCTTGATAGGCACTATTCCAAGAGCCATGCATACATATTAACACATTTAATTTTTATAGTTCTGAGGCAGGGTCTATCCTCATTACAAAGATTAGGGAACTGAGGCACAAAGAGCTTAAATGGAACTGTCCAATGTCACACAAGAAGTATTTCAAGATTGGAAGGAAGATTGTCTGGCACCAAAGTCCCCTTATACTAACTTCATGCTCTGCCTCTCCGATATCATCTGTACATCCAGTCCTCTTAAGGCACGCCAAGTACCATTCTCATTGCAGAAAAATTAGAAAGCACAGATTGCAAAAGCAATACATCACTCATGCATCTGTCTTTTATTTTTATTTATGGTGTTTCTAACATAGGGAATATTTCACTCTGTCTATCAAATCTTTCCATCTTATATTTTTTGGTGTCTGCTTGTGATGGTATACTTAGATTTTCACACTTCCAGATGATATATAGATATAGATATAGCCACCTATATTTACTTCAATTCTTCTATATTGATTTACTTACACATCATATTTACTTCAGTTCTTTTAAAACATTTATATCTCTAATTCGAGTGGAATTCATTTTGATGTGGTCTGAGGTAACTTTTTCCCAAATTGTTTAGTCAGCTGTCTAGTGTGATTTATGATACGTTCATCCTTTTCCTGCTGATTTTAAATGTGTCCTTTATGACTTGTGTCTGCTTCAGGACACTTCCTTCGATTCCATCAATATGTCTCTCAACACTTCTTTTTTCCCATGTTTGGATTTTTAATACATCTTAATGTTTTACTGGGAAACATTAAGTTATCGCTCTTTTACAAAGTTTTTCTCAATATTTGGAAAATAATAGCTATCATTTGATGCAGCTTCTTATTCAAGAATTTGGTGTGTCTATACATGGTTTCTAGTCTCCCTTTCATGACGTTCAGAAAGGGCTTCTTTAAAAGAAGCAGTTTTATAGTGTTTTATGGATGATTTGAATAAAACATTCTCATTATGTAAAACATCATAGAATATAAAAAGCATATAGAAGAAAGTGAGAACCACCCTAGATATATGGTGTACATATATCTTTCCATTCCTCATAACTGAATTACATATTTTATACTGTGTGAAACTTTTTTTCACTTAACAGTATTTTGTGAGTTTCTTTCCATGCAAATAAGAAAAAACTATATTTATCTAGGTCTAGTTTCCAAGGAATTGAGTCCTTGTTCTACTGACCAGTAGAACACACATTCTATATCATTGTTGTAAATGATTGCATTGTATTCCATCATATGGATGTTCTATACTTTATCTAACCACTCTCTGTGTTAGAGAATGAGATGGCTACCCATTTTTTGCTACTATGTAAACTATGCAACAAATATCTTTATATTCATCTTTGCAAAGTTCTCCAATTATTTGCTTTGAAGAAATTTGTTAGACAAGTAATTGATGGATCAACGTGTACACATACTATTCAGGCTCTTTATAAATATTGCCAGACAGTCTTGGGGAAGTTGATTGCAAGTACCATTCCCACATAAATACTGAGAGTTCCCGTCTATTCAGAGTCATTTCACTGGTTATTAACACTGGATATTAAGGGTCTTTTAAATCTTTGCCAATCTATTAGGAAAAGCAAATTTCACTGTAAAATGCTTTAATCATTTCTATCAGCAAATAAAATATCACAATTTATTGTAGAAATACTCTTTAAAAATCAATAAAACAAACCTTTTTTCATCAAATATTCAAACTGCCTGGTAAAATTACAAATTATTTTTATTTATGAAGTATATTTTTGTCTATCTTCTTTCAACTTTAATAAGTGATTTTTAATTGGGCATGTCTGTTATAGGTAGACACAAGTAATTAGATTATATTTTTGTATGCAATCTGAGGGTCTTAGTCTTTTAATAGGGAGATTTTACCCATTTTTATTTACTATTGTAATATGCAGATGGTTTTACTAGATTTTCACTAGTGTTTTGGAAGGACTGATCTATTCATAGTTACATTAGTTAGTGTTTCAAAACTATTTTAAACTGACATTGCTCTAGCTATAAAAATTGAAATGAATACTATACTTAAAATCCAGCATATTTAAATAAAATTCAAGCATAATTTTATATACTGCTACTTTTCTAATCTAACTTTCCATTCTTTATATTTTTATCTGTTACATTTTTACCTCAGTTATGTTTGTTTTCATAATGGCCAGAGGGGAGGGGGGTTGGGGGCTGGGAAAATGGGGTGAAGGGTTAAAAAAGCACAAATTTACCCTGAAGGAAAATATCAAATGGTCTAATATATATGTGTCTGAAGACATAATGGACAAAAATTTTACAAATTTGTTGAAAACTATAAATGCTCATGTTAAGAATTTCAACAAGTAGCAAGATCAACATGCGCACACAAAAAGAAGATACTGAGGTACAACATAGTCAAATTACTGAAAACCAATTTTAAAAAATCATCAAAAGTGATCATCAAAAAAAATCATCAAAAATCATCAAGGCATCCAAAGAGCAAAAGGCATATTACACGGAGTGGAACAAAGTCAAAAATGACGCACACTTTTCATCAAAAACAGTGCCAGCCAAAAGAAAATTGTATTAGCTATCCACTGCAGCATAGCTGTCACCCCAAAACTAGTGTCTTTAAACTCCAATAACAACATACTATCTCTCACAAGTTTTGTGTGTCGGGAATTTGAGATTGGCTCATTTAGGCAGCTGTGGTTAGGTGTCTCTCATGAGAATTCACTTTGAAGGTGATTTGCTCTCATTTCTGAGAAGTTGATAGATACACATTTGTTACTCTCCAAGTGGGTCACTTTGTGAGACTGCTTGAATATCCTCATGTCACAGGGAGTGGCTGTGTCCACAATGAGTGTTTAAAAAACCTTCAAGGGGCAAAGGGCAATGACTACGTTAAACAGTCTTAGAAGTAACATAATGTAATTTCAGTCATATTCTATTGATCACATGGGTTAGACCCGATTCAATGTGGGACAAGACTTGAACAAACACGTTAATACCAGGAGGTCAGGATCATTGATGGACATCTTGGAGGGTGTCTGCCATAAAAATAGAACATTTTTAAGTGCTTAAGAAAAAACTGTCAACCTGGTATTTTTATGCGGCTAAAATATCCTTCAAAGGTGAAGGCAAAATAAAGAATATATTAAACAAAAACTGAGAAAAGTGCTACAAGTAAACCTGAACTACAAGAAATATTGAAGGACATGCTTTTGACATAAGAAAAATCATATCAGATAAAAACTGGAGTCTGTCCAGAGGAATAAAGAGTGTAGAAAACAATAAATGTGTTGTAGGTAGATGTAGAACACATTTTTTCTCAATTTTAAATTTATATAAAAGATCATTGACCATTCAACACAAAATAATAATGTCTTGGGGGTTATAATATATTTACATATAAAACATAGAGTAACAATAGCACAAAAAATAGGAGGAGAAAATGAGAATATACTGTTGTCCAATTTTTATATTGTATGTGACATAGCATAATATTATGTGATGTTGAACTGTAATAACTTAAAGACGTGTATTATAAACATTAGAGCAACTAATAAAAATGTATACCAAACAAAGTAAAAAAAAAAGTACAAATTAGTAGTTGGTAGTTGGGCACAGGGATGGGGAGCACGGCATAGGGAATACAGTTAGCATTAATATGTTCGCTAGGTGGAGGGCCAAGGGAGGGAGGGAGCAATTGGGGTATTGTTTTTTGAATTATAAAGATGTCTAACCAATGTACTGTATACTTGAAACAGTAATTATTAAATTTTAATTTAATAAAATTAAATTTAAAAAAAAAATTTTTTTTTTTGACATTTACATTTAGTTTTGTAATCTGAATTAGCTGTGCCTGATAATGTTCCTTTGCTCACTACCAGATCCATACTCGAAAAGATACCAGAAAGCCTGTTAATCATGCAAAGCTGGGTTTTATTAAACTTGCTGAGCAGAAAAGAGCACCAGCTTGAGAAAGTCTCAGCAAAGTCTTCAAAAGTGGGAAGAGGGTAAGGGAGGGAACTTTCAGGCTTTTAGAGGCTAATGTTAGTCACAGAGTTTCAAGGTAGAAGTAAGTGTGGTCCAGGCAAGATTGGTCAGAATTTACAACTGAGAAGTTGTTTAAATAATCAGTTGTCTTATCTTTGGAACACAAGAATTTGGACTCAATCTTGCCATTTTGGTTTTATACAGTCCATCTGTTTTGCTAGCCAATTGTGTTTTCTGTTTCATTCATCACTGCCAATCTGTTTTTGCTTCATCTATTTGTTGTTTAGAATATGCCTTCAAATATTATTTAAGAAGTAGAATATTTTTCTGAGTCCTTGAATTCATGACTTTCTTTTTCTGTTGACCCCACTATATGTAAGATCACTTATTTGAGTATAAATTTCTTGGTCACAACCTCTTTTCCTCAAAACTCTGTACATGTTGTTCCATTGTCTTCTGACATTTGATGATCTAGAAAATACTGTGAGGCCAGTGGTTTTCCTTTTTTCCTTTTTTTTTTTTTTTTGCCTGAATACTTGAGAATTTATGTTCTTTTCATTCAAAAAGTTTATTGGCCTATATTTAAGTATGGATTTCTTTTTAGGTTTTAGATCTTGTCTGAAATATTAGAGCCCCCATTTTATCTATATGAAAAGACATGTTTTTAACCCAGGAACATTTTCAATTATAACTTTGATAATTGTTTCTGTTCTATTTGCTTATGTTTCCTCCTAGAAATACCTATAATTCCTATCTTTGCTCATCTATTTCTGTTTTCCACATCTTTCCTCTTTCTATGGTTTCTTTCAACTCTTCCCCCTTTTTTCTCCATATTCTGTGAGTGTTCTTAGGTTTGTCTTCTCATAACTGTTTCGATTTGCAGTACTGTTAATTCTGCTCTAACTGCCTCCAAGGCAGAATGGCACATTATTTAAGGGCACTCCCTCTGAATTCAGAATCTGGGCTCTTTTCTGATACACCTCACTGACCTTAAGTGAATTTCTAATCCTCTCTGTACTCTAGTTTTCTCATCTGTAAAATAGAGATAACAAGAGTTGCTATCTCATAAAGCTGAATCCAATGAGTTAACACATGTAAAGCACGTAGTTGACACTCAAAAACTACCGTTGCATTTTTTTGTAATTATATTTTAATCATATTTATTTTCCTCTTATTTTATCTTCCTATCTTTTCACCTAAGTCTGTTCTCTAATGATTTCTTTCCTCGATTCACAAGTCTTCTTACATTCTACAGAGGATATAAAATAATGACCGGAACTCTTCTTAATCCTGCAGTATTTTGTTTTTAGAGATGTGCTCTTCTTCTGAGTTTTCAAGATCATATTTACTCTTCTCTGTTTTATAATCTTTTCCAAATGTCTGATGTTGAGTTTTGGACTTTGATCTTTGAATGCAGTGAAATTTATTAAATAAAATATTTGCCCAAGATCAGTTAAGTGAATTTCTCTTGCTCACTTGTTACTTGGGTACCAGATCTTTTCTATTCAGCCCTACAACTGGAGAGTACATTACACCAACTCATTCCTGGCTTCTAGCAAGCAGCAATACTGAGGTAAGGGGTCTCCTTTCCTCCATTTCTGGGTCTGTGGCATCCTGAACCAATCCAGTGAATGAAAATCCACTTCCTGCTCTGCAACAAGCATCTATTTTCCAATCTCCTCCCGTAACCATATTATTTTACCTGTTGGAAACTATACATCATCATCATCATTATTATTTACTATCTTGTCTTAAACACCATGTGCCAGCACAACATAAGACACTTTATATCTCAAATCTATACAATAACTCTGCAAGATAGATATTATTGTCTCCATATCACAGATGAGGAAACTGAGGCTCAGGAAGAATAAATCACTTCCCCAAAGCCTCTCAGCTATTAAGTGGAAAAGGTTAGATTCTAACCCAGATCTATCTATTCATTCATTGCTCTATACCAGCAATGAGCCCCTGCCAGTACCGGCCCACTTCTTCCAGCTGTGTGGTTTTCCAATAACTTTTTCTATAAATGAATATTAAAAGATATGGAGGTAGAACTTTGTACTTTTGCCATCTTAAAAATAATCAGTCATGAAGAAAAAAAAGATCAGACACCGTCTCTCTAAGATGGGGCAGATGGTGAGTGAGAAGAATCACTGTATTTTTCCTTTTGTTTAAAATATAGTCTGTTTCATAAGGTTAAGCATGCGTGCCCCAGAAAAGAAAGATGAGGAGGTATTTCTTAATCCTTCTGTCAATAAGCTTTTTTTCTTTAATCTTCTTAGATAGTATAATATAGTTTTAGGATTTTCCTTGCACCTTCATAGGTATTTTCATGAAAAGTTGGGAAAGACTCTGTCAGAAATTGCTAGCCTAATACTATTGTAAACACTGCAATTTTCTATCATTAGGCCCAATTAGTTGGTCTGTGAGAGCCACTGAAATATATGGGGCACACTGACCTTCCCATCCCTCTCCTACATGTGAGCCTACCCCACACAGAATATAGACATGCTAACCTGGGCACTCAGAGGTCAAATGGGAAAAATTTGCTACAAGCCACGAGTTTAAAAATACTCCATGCATTAGTTTGAGGTTAATTAAGAAGATGAGTTTTGTCATAAGGCCAAACCCCACCTCTAACCTGAAGGAATGATCATTCTGATCATGTCATTCATGGTGACAGAGAAGATGTAGGGTCACTTAGTTCTTTTCATAGTTGCTGGTTGTAATTATCTTTTTATAAGTCTTTTTATAATTTTCTACTTGAACCAAGAAATTTGAAGAAAAATAAAATAACTAGTATTCATGTTTAGCATTTCTTTTCACATGCGAATATGTTCTCTAGATGTTTTTCTAGAGAAAATATTGATTCAATAGAGAAGATGCTGAGAGAGCAGGATAGGATCAGGGTTATAAATTAATAGTTCATACAATTAAAAAATGAGGATCACCTATTAATAAGCTAAACACAATGAAAAAAAATGCATTTTACTTCTTCCAAATCACTTGGTTAAACATTAGAGCTTAACTAAGTGTAGCCCAAGAAAGAATAATCTCTAAAAATATTATGACTTGATTCTTCAATAATGGAAGCACACTATTTAGTTTCCAGGGGTCATAAAATCTGTCCTTTATGCTCTTGCTATTAACGGTTTTGTACTTGCAACTACGAGTTACTAAAAATAATGAAGGAATTAGCACAAGGTTACAACAGGCACTCAGAGCCGAAATCCTATGCCCAGAAACTGCTGTCAGTTTTGAAATCACCCATCATCGCTGAGTCAGTTATTCATGTGCATGTCTGCTGGAGAGCAATGATCATCTTGTGCCAAATTTGGCAGGTGTTGTCCTCATATTCCAAAGTAGGGACAGAAGCTCTCTAAAAATATCGTTCTTCCATATTCACACAGGCACCATATTATTCTGAGAATTAATGCATTACTATCAACAATATGGTGTATATGTATTCGTTTATCTTTTATACCATTTCTTGTTCCGAAAAAAAAAAAAGATTTGTGTTTATGTCATATTTTAAGATGGAGCACCTAGCCTGATGCTTGAACATAGTCCTCAACAGATGTTGAAAGAATGAAAGATTCCATAAAGGAACTCAAAATCTCTTTCCTAGGAATTATATTTTAAATCCTAAAAGCCCAAAGCAATTGACTTGTTTATTTTTAAGTACTAGTACATTTCTTAAATATTTCTATTTGTTTTCATAATGTTCATCCTTATCTAGTTATACAACAGTAGTTCATGGAAGTACAATTTTCTTTGCCAACACAGCCCTCAGCTCCTGTCCTTCTGAGCTTTTTTTCTATACATATCTCCTTTGGATCCTTCTCACTATCTTTGCTCAAGCCATTACCTCCTTCTCAGATGACCTCTTTAGCATTTACAACTATCTAAATCACTTTAAGTCCCAGCTCAAAAGAATCTTTCCCCAGGAGGCTGCCAACCCTCCCCATCTGTCTCCACCCCTCAACACACACATTAGGTCCGTGCTAGTCACCCTGGTATTTCTAGTCTCCCTTCTCTACAGCTGTTCTTATGGTGCACATCTACACTATCTCCCCTTAATTGTGAACGCCTCCAGGAGAGTACCTGCTCTGCCTTTTGGACACACTCCCTTCCACTGCCCCATAGGATTGATTTCCCTACATCGTAAACAGTAAGAACTCAATGAATGCTTCATTGTTCAAAGATCACATTTTACCAGGTATCAGCCAAAGTTCAAAGCGGTTTTTTCTTCTTAGTTCTTTGGGCAACCTATACAGCTCTCTGATTCACAGTCTTTGCATCAGTACTTCATAAATACACATTTTACTACAGCCACAGCCACACTTGAGTGATGTATTCTAAACGTTGACCTTCCATAAGGCTTCCTAATGGGACCTCACAAGTATTTTTATGTCAAAGAAATGTGTGCATGGGTTTTTCTTTCTATGCCTAGAGTGTCCTTCTGCTTGTCCAATGTAATAAGAGAATATTTAAGAGGAAGGTGTCATCGCTGCATAAAACCATCTTTACTCTGTGAGCAAAATAAATCTTTGTATTTTATTATCGTACAGGGTAGAAAATCAACCACAGTCCTTTTCCAAGTTATCAAATGAAAATGCTAAAAAAAAAAAAAAAGTCAGTGGGAGCTTTATAAGGCAGGGTAGTGTTCAGATTTTCTTCTAATGCATTAAACAGAGTGGGGCTTTCTTAAAGGTCACTCAGGTTCTGGGTGGAAAATAGTGAGGACTATAGAGTAGTCCCCATGAGGATGGCTTGGACCATATCAATCTTTCTTATAAGTGTATTGAAAAATAACTGTCAAAAGGTGGATAATTACAAATAGGAAATCAAATGCATCTTTTTGCAATGCAGCCTTGGGACAAGACAATAAAAGTTGAGTCAACAAGCACAGAAACCTGGCGCAATCCTGAATTACTTGTGGGTGAAACAGCTGAGAGATGTACATATGCATCCCATAGAGCAAGTAAGATTTTCTTTGTTGGCCTTGATGTTTGTCATATGTCACTGCCTTGCATGGAGTTCAGGCGAGTTCCCCACATATTGGGAAAAGTTGTCTAGAAGTGCTCCTGGCTGTATGTCAAGATTTTTCCCTGAGCAATACCAAGCTGAGAAGGCTAATTAGAGTTTACCCAGGATATTTTCATCTCAAGCACCTGTTTACCGTCCATCCTGAAACCACAGGAGCTGAGCATGTATAAGGACAAGTTCATCCGTGGCACAAAGCTGTGCTCTCAGCTTTCTTCTAACCCCAGTTAACTATCCAAGATTTGACCCAATATACATAGGAAAAGCATTATTTTTTTGTAGGGAAAATACTTTAGATAGGTGAGGGGATGGGAAATAATATTTATTAATCTCTTCTGTGTCAAGCTGTGGTAGTTATTATATATTTTATATTAATTGTTCCACTTATTTCTTCCATCAAGCCAGCAAGGTAGTTATGACTATCCCCAATTTATAGACAAGTAAACCGAAGCTCAGGAAAGGCAGGGATATACAGCCAATGAATAGCAAGGCAGATTTTATTTCAAAGTTCATATTGTTAAAGAAGCAAGTACATAATATGGCTTTGATTTCTCTAAAAGAACAGATAAAAGTTGATGTTTATAAAAGTGAACAATCGTGCCTTAAAATAGCTTTATTTTTGGTTTTGTAAAATACATGCATGCTCATCATAAAAGGTTCAAATAATATAAGAGATGTTCACTCCCACTCCCTGCCAACACTCAGTTCAGACTCATCCATGCTCCCTTCTGCCCCTGGTAAATGCAAAGCATCCTACAATTCTTAGTCCAAATTTCCTTCAAAGTCTTTCTTGCATTCTTCACCTTGTGCCCCATCTCCCCCTGACCAGACAGAATCACTCCCTCCTCCTGTGGCTCTTCATTTATTTCTCTGAAAGCACTCCTACTGTAATTCGCTATTTGTGTGCATTTCTCCTCCACTAAATTGTGAGCTCCAAGGTAGTAGGAGCCAAATCTTATTCATCTTTATGCCATGTACATAAATGCCATGGCACCATTTGCAGCATAACCTGACTATAGGAGAAAATATATAATCTCTTTTTATTATATGGAGAAAATAGCATAATGTAGAGCACAAACTCAGAGCCAGACTGTGTTCAAAACCTGGCTCTGCCTTTACTAGTTGTAACTTCGGACAAGTTAATTAACCTTTCCATGCTTCAGTTTTCTTATCTGTAAAATGAGGATAATATTAGCAGCCACCACATAGTGAGATCATGAGAATTTAATGAGGCAATATTTGTAAAGAACTTAGAAGAGTACCTGGCATTAAATAAATGTTTTAAAATATATTTAAAAATCAATATTATTCAAGATCTATTCCTGTGCCACATCTTTCAAAAGAGAAGAAATTACAGCTCAAATTCAGACTCTTGAGACTGCTTTTTTCCCGCCAATTGTTTTCACCAAATATTTGTGCAGTCAGTGCATATGGACAGTTAACACTGGACCCTATACTGAAGAAAGGGATTTGGTAGCTGGAATTGATTTCAGAGATCACTGAGTTTAAGCTTCTCATTTTATGGGTGAGGAAACCAACGTGAAGTGGCTTTCCAAGGTCACGAGGCTCATTCATGACAGCACTTTGTTGGCCAACCCAGTGCTCTTTCTACACATTCTCAGATAATACCATAAAGGTTGGGCACTGTCAGAATTATTTGGAGAAAAACAATGTCAGCAAAACCGTGTGAGCACAAGGCCAATGCTGATTAAACCGCTGTTCTTATTCAAAACAGACCTCATTGTTTTCTGACTGAAGTTGGATTCTACTCCTTTTAGTGAACGACTGTGCCCTTCTCCTTGGGTGATATTACCGTGAGTTTCAGAAAATGCCTCTAATTGCTTAATGAACGGCAGGAAGAATTACAGAATGTAAAATCTCCTTAGTGTCATCTGGGTAGAATCTCTGCAATTTTATACTTTCAGTGGGATAATACAGATGATTGTTACTGTTGCGACAAATGTGGGGACATCATGGAAGAGAATGCAAAATGTGCATGCTTTTTTTAGGATTAAAAGTGACTTTGCAAAGAAATTTCTCACTTCTGAGGGGGGATGCTTCAGGCTACACCTCCACCACTGGACACCAAGTGCACTCTCTGCTACCCTCGTAAGTACTTAGCAGGACATTTTGAGATGCAGTAAAACAGTAAAGTCAAGGATATGAACCACTCGGTGGGTTCACATTCAAAATCCTCACACATGAAGTCTGGTCCTGAAGATACAAACAAAATCAAAACCAGCATGGTCTCTCTTGAGAGATGATTCCTGGGTTTTCGCCTGCTTCTTTTTTTACAAACATGATATGCAGCTTGGAAATGTTTTCATAAATGTTTCATTCTCCCTCCTCCAGGCATAGGATCACTAGAGCATGAATTATGGCCATCTTAGCCGACAAGCATCTTCCCAGGAACACATCCTTTCTCATTTGTGGTCGTGGAGGTACCTCCAGTGGAACTGACTGGGCGAAAAGAGCTCAGGGTCAGAGAATGCCTGTGGCTTCTCCATCTGCTGACCAATCCCTTGCCCAAGAGATTACCAGACAGTTGATTTGTGTTCTTTTCTCAAAGCCAAGTTGAACGGGGTTTTCTTTCCTTCTTGTTTGATCACGAACATAAGGAAATCCTGCTGCTGCTGACTTCTGCCTCTTAAAATTCCCCTTTCAAGCGCTACTTCCGCTACTCCAAACTTGAACAATAAATTATTGTTATTCCTTTGCTGAGTGATAATATTCATAACTATTGCCAATCGGAAGAATCTGTTTGTGGTTATTTCCTATTGCAGCTGCAACCACAGCACTATAGGGTACATGAAAGGAGAAAAGAACATGATATAGCCCCCAAACACATACTGTCTGATGGCCTCGTTCATCTCACCTGGAATTTTTCTCCCTTACACGTCCCTACCTATAACATAAAACCATCTGTGGAAGCCACTTAATTTATTGAAAGGCCCTCACAAAATAATTCCATAATGCTTGGAAAAGTAGAAGTTGCTGAAGTAGAAAAATGGAGTCATCTTTAAAAGGAAATGTAAGGTAAAGTGAAATTCACTAACTATGAGAGCATTGCACTTTCGAGGACTCTGCTTCTCCTTAAGTCCCCCAGCTCACTGATGGCCCCTTTAACCACCGAGTCACCCAGCTCAAAACCTTCCTCCTCTTTATTTCTTTCCAAATCATCACCAACAGTCAAGTTCTATCTCTTAAATGTTTCTGAAATGTGTCATCTCTCATCCCTAAGCTCATTGTCACAGCTTTGATTCAAATTTCATCATTTCTCTACAGCAGGTCTCGTGGTTCTCAAAGTGGAGCACCCACACCAGTAACAACAGTATCACCTGAGGACTTTTTGAAAATGCAAATTCCCAGGCCCCACTCCAGACCCACTGTATCAGGCACTCTGGGGTGAGCTTCAACCGTCTATTTTAACTAGCTTTCTAGGAGATTCTGATGCTTACTGGTTTGAGAACTACTTTATTCAACAGCATCTGTACTTATTTCTCTGCCTCCTACCTTCCCTCCTTCCCTATTAATGTACAGCAGTCCCGCCTTATCCACAGTTTCGCTTTCTGCAGTATCAGTTTCTCATAATCAACCGCAGCCCAAAAATATGAAATGGAAAATTCCAGAAACAAACAATTCATAAGTTTTCAATTGAGAGCCATTCTGAGTAGTGTAGTGAAATCTCATGCAGTCCCACTCCACTCTGCCTGGGATGTGAGTCATCCCCTTGTCCAGCAAATCCACCCTGTATACACTACCTGGCCACCCATTAGTCACTTAGTAGTCATCTCAGTTATCAGATCAGTTAGAGAGAGAGAGAGAACCACATTCCCATAAATTTTTATCCTAAAGGTAAGAGAGAACTAATGTATCTTCTCATAATGACCTTCCTAAATACAAACACGCTATGTCAATTCTCCTGCTTAAAACCTGTCAGTGGTTCTCTCTTGCCCTCTAGATAAAATCCTAACTTCCTAGAAGGGCATGCAAGCCTCTCCCCAACCAATAAGCTTCCTCCTCTTCTGTTGATTTCCCTGCCACCACACAGTATCCTATGATTCAGGTATACCAGACAGCTGCCCTGAAAGTGCCTGCTGAAGTACATTACTGCCACCTTGGCTGGGGAAGACAAAGAGGTCAGGGAAGGTTTCACAGAAGCAGGGTCCCTTGTCTGGGTCTTAAAAGAAAAACGATGGAAGCCACACCAGGTATGGTCCTGGTAGGTGCAGATGTCACTGAGGCACTATTGTGCACATAGGTCTATTTATTGTTGTAGGACCCAGTGACTTCTGCAAGATGCTCTTGCAGAAGCAGAAGCTCAGGTCAACAGACTCTAGTTTGTGGAACAGGAGGCCTGGCATCAATGGTTCTGTTCAGGCTATGGCTTTCATCCATCAGCAATTGTTAGTGATCCCCATGTGACGGTAAGAAAGCAAAGATAAAATATATTTTGGAAAACTTCTTGGATGACTATGAACCACTGCAATATGTGTGTGTGGGGGGGTGGGGGGCGGTCCAGGAAATACATTAAGGGGCAATCAAGACTGAGAAATAGGAGTTAAAGCACCACTAATAGTTTGCCAACACGAGACAGTGCTGGTTGATTATATGACCTTGGGTAATGAGTAAGCTCTCTGTGCCTCAGTTTTCTCATTGTAAAATAAGAGCAGTAATAGAACCTACCCTATAGAATTTTAGGAAATAGGAAATGAAATTTGAAAGTAGAATACTTAGCATAGCTTGGCACCTAGTAAACACTCAAAAAATGTTATCATTATCATCAATTATCACCAATATTACAATTCTTGAGAGTTTATGAGCTTGTCAATGTCACAAACTGACATTTAGAGGAAAAACATCTGTATGAGACAGAATATGTTCTAGCCATCACAAGAGCATAACGAGATTGAAACTGCTTATATCAGTTAAGTCTTTGTACTCGTCCCCCTCCAGTTCACTCCAAATAGTAGGTCCACTGGGGGTCCTCAGTAGTGGTTACTCAAGTCTCAGTTTGTTCCAAGAATTTGAGAAGATCATGAGTAGAGCTTTCTCCCACACTTTATACAACTCACCCAAGAATCTCAGCTTTTGAGATGGAGACAGAGGTGGAAATATTACCTGATGAGATCTAGCTCACAAAATGAAACTTCATGTACAGAGTTATCTCAATTGCTTCATTTCCTTTTGACCAATGACAATACTACTCATCTGTTTTTTATGATAACTCCCATACCTTATGGGCTGAGTTGTTACTAGCTGACAAAACTGGAAGGGCTTCAACAAGAAAGATCGATATCTCACTTCTACATTCTTTCCAAGTACCCCTCACACAAGGCCCAGGTGCCTAGTTTGATGAAGTGTTTATGGCACGATCAAAATCAGAGAACATCATCCCTGTGCTGTTCTAACAGTATATCTTAAAACAAATCCTAGTAGCAATCAGTTACAATGAGGATTCTAAGTTTCTCCCAAGCTTTCTAAGTTTACTCTGTTCATTTTTAGAATGTAAGTTTCAAATTCTGGAATCTACGATTCTGTGATTAGATAATGGAAACTGAACTGAAGCCACTAATTGTATTAGTGGGGCTATCAACAAGAGAACTCATGATTGTTTTTAATCAGAGTTTTAGGAGCTATAATGAAAGTAATGACCTAGAGACAGTTTTGTCCCCATCATCTTAGTAACTGCTTAGGGGGTTTTTGCATAGTTAGCAATGTTTATTATGAATTTCCATCTAGACTTAATTGGCTCAAATTAGACATTTGGCTACTCAGTAGGATTTAGGTTACCATAAACAAAAAAGTTACTGGGTTACAGTTGACAGGGCCTGGCTTTGAACGAAGCAGTTTCTAACATGCCTTTGCATTTTCTCTGTCCATCTAACAACTCATATTTTTGAAATGCCAAATCTGGCCCCAATATCATATTAAGTCTATGGCCATGCCACCCTAAACAAGCCCGATCCCATCTGATCTTGGAAGCTAAGCAGGGTCTGGCCTGGTTAGTATTTCGACAGGAGACCACCTAGGAAGACCAGGTGCTATAGGAGTAAAACTTTTTTAAAAAAAAATAAGAGATTGTAAGCTGACAAGGTCCTTGCAATCTGTGAGATCAACCAAGGGTTGCCTCGCCTAAAATAAATAAATAAATAAATAAATAAATAAATAAATAAA
>NW_011888904.1:4523984-4531006 GCF_000151845.1 Pteropus vampyrus | reverse complement strand
ACAGGGGCCAGTGATTTCACCTCTTGGAGCCCTATTATCTTATCTAGAAAACAGCAACGTAATACCTTCTTAGAGTTATTGTGAGGACAAAATTAGAAAAATTAATGAATGTGGTCTTGTCAGTAGATTGGTGGTAATGTGCTTGATGAAAAGATGTCAGCCTTGTATAGTAAGTACAAACGCCATTTCCTGACCTGTTTGTCTGGTGTTGAATGCTTATGCACGTCCTGCTGAGTCACCATGTAAAATGGGTTTGTTACTGTGAGTTGGAGCCAAAGTTTGAAAGCTACTGCCCTAACCCCTCCTCCCTCCAACCCTTTTTTCTGAGATCTCTGGGGTCCCTTTCAACCCTATTTTTGTTTCTTTTGCAATAATAAGTGAAATCCCCTTTTCTTTAGGATTTGAGCTTCCTAGAAGAGACATTAGGAAGAAACTCATCACAAGAAAATAAACTCTCCTTTATGGGCCCTTTCTGATTTGGGGAAAAGAAACCAAGAGCTTTTTTAACTTCAAAGTGTCATAAGCTAAGTGGCAGAAATTTGCCCGATTCTCAAATGCTGCCCACAGCATCTCTGTACATAGAAGAAAGCCCAACACAGTCCTCTGATCAAGTTTCCAAAAAATTTCCTAAGTGAGTATGTCTAGTAATTGGGATCAATTACCTCATCCTATTTCTTCTGGTTTTCCCATGTTTATCCCATTCTCCCAATCCCTTCTTGCTTATTCCTTTACCTCCTTAAATCCTTCTCTCTTTCTTCTGGCCAAATAACTTATTGGAATGCAAAATGCTAGTTTATAATTCTTTAATCACATGTTTTCAATGATAATTACACAAAACCAACATCCTTATTTCCATTTGAATTAGCATAACTCTTCAATAATTGAATGGTCATCAAAAGAGTAGTTTTAATAACATTTGTTTCCACTTTCAATTTGGCATTTATCCATCATCGGGGCATTAAGCTTTCATTGAATTTTCCAAATTCAAGCAGCACCTCTACACAGTGACTTATGAAGCTGCCCTTTGATTTGCTATCACGCAAGCTGATAGAATAGCCATGCACTCAGAAGGCACCCTCATGGAAGCAAACAGCTCTATTAACACCCTGAAACACTGACACAGTCATCCTGAGCCAGTAGCATCATTATGTACACAAAACAAGATGAATGACACAGTGTATGAGGCCAAGCAGAATCCTTTCCAATGCAGGATGGAAAAGATACCCGATTTATCTTACCGTGAATGCAAGAAACAATTGTCATCCTGTGATATATATAGTTACTTTTCTTCATTGCAGACTATGAGAAAATGTTTCAATCATGTTATCTTGGCTTTTTCTTTACTTTTACCATAATAATTATTATTGACAGATTCATTTGGGGTAAGAAATGGTCTTTCAGAAAAACACTGGGGAATTGCAGCAAAGCCCAGGGTATGGGGAGCAGATGTGCATTATGAATCAATATGTGGCATAATGAGAAAAGCATTCTTCCCTGTCCTATTAATTGTTGGCACTACCTGATAATCAAGAATTACTGACCCCTCCCACCCTCCAGCTAGCAGATATTTGTGTATTGTAATGCACCGTGGTCCAAATACAAGCTCAATTCTATATAATGTTGAGACCAGCTTTTCAGTAATATTACTCGGATTTCTCCCTCTGCATTGCTTGTAACACAACTTGTGAATAATACATAAATTCCTTCCAATAAGTGAATGGTTGAATAAATGGTACAATGTAATTGATGGAATATTGCGCAGAAATTTTAATTGTTAATTACAGAGATCATTTTAAAATATGGAAAATGCTTTAGATATGCAGCTAAATGATAAAAGGAGAATGCAAAACTGTCAGAACACTAAGATTACAGATATGCAAAACTGCAGTTGGATACAGAGAAGGAAAAGGCAAGCTGTTGTATTAACAGGGAGGATAATAAGCAATTTCTTTTTTTTTTTTGAAAATACCCTTTAATGTTCCTATGATATTCTTATCATAAAAGTTATTTTAAAATCAAAGCTCACCTCTTATGAAAAAGTTAGCTACTCTTTGCCATAAAATGCATAAAATAAAACCTGCATGTGATAAATGCTGAAACATTTTTTTCCAGGTTCAAAAATAGTGTCGGAATCTGCCAAGGAATAGGCTCACATTATTCAATGTCAGACACATTTACGCTCATATGTATTAGTAATTCCTTTGGTTGACTTTTTCTTGCCGTTGTCATAGCAACCATTTCCACTGCCATTAGTACCTCTAGGGCCCAGCTTCGTTCACATATTTTTAGGCTGTTTCTCTTCTAACAAAGCAATTAATACTTGTGGCATATCTGTATCAGAACCCTTGGTGACCTATTCTTCTATCTCAGAACTGCTGAGCATTCAGTTTCCTTCCTTTCTGTTTCCGAAGGTGCTTCTGTTTATCTTTGTGGTGCTTCTCTTCGCTAACTCTTATAAGCCTCTTTACTGTTTCTAATTAGATCCTATTTGGATTATTTAAAGTTTCTTTTTTTCACACATACTTTATGTCTCCCTATCAAATGACTCTTTGTCCATCATCAGTAACATGGCACATTTTCATTAGTGATCACTTTGTTTCTCTTCTGCCATAGAAGAGAAACAAAATGTCATAGAAATAATTGAGACTTTTAGAGTGATTCTAGACTGATAATCACATGATTATATAGTCTGGACTTGCACACCTCCAGTCACAAAAAGTTCATAAAAGCAAGATATCTCCTTGCATTTTTTTGTCAACTCTCTTTCTAATAGTCATTTCTATCGACTATTAAGAATACTGGCTATATTTTTTCATGTCAAATTATTTTTTTGTTTTAATAATCAATGTGTTATGAGATGGACTAAATAGAGAATATATTTATGTACTTTTTGTTAAGCAATAAAAAAATGTCAAAAGCCTTATCAATGTTTACTCCCTTTGGCTCTAAATTCTTATAGGAATATTTTCTAAGAAAATACTCTAAAACATAAGAAAAAATTAGGTATTTTGTTCATTGCAAAGTTGCTTATAATAGCAAAAACATTGGGAGCCATCTAAATGTTTAACAGTAGGAAAAAATGTGTGGTATCCACAAGATAAAATATTATGCAAATGATACCTCTATAATAGCATAGCAAGTACAAATGATAATTTAAAATATTAATTTAGAAAATAGGGTATGAATATGTGATTGTAACTTTGTAAGAAGAATAAATTAAAGCACATTCCTGTTCCATAAGAACAGGAATCATGTTTGTCTTATCTATCTTGTATCTCTATAACTTACAATAATATCTACAAATGTTTGTATATAAGTGAGTGAATGAATAGACAGATAAATACATGTGTACCAAAGAGAATGGAAAGTAATACACCAAATTCTTTTAAATGATTGTCTTTGGGAGATAATTTTGGGTATTTTCTAAATTATTCTTTACTTAATTGTATTTTCTATCTTATTAACTTTTAAAGGCTTTTTGGAGAAGTTGTATTAATCTTTTTAGGTCTATACCCTTCCTAGGAATCAGTACAGAACAAATGTATACCCTTTCTATATAGAACCCTTCAAACAATGGGGGTCGGTTGCAGCAATTGCAAACAAACTTTGTATGACAAGACTTTCCAACCCCACATAAGATTTACTTCATTCTACAGGACAAAATATTTTTCAATGGTGACAAAATTATGTAATGGTGGGAAAACTATGTAAACTCTAGAAGATGTACATATATGAGAATTCTGTACACTAAAATTACTTTTATTATTTTACAAATTTTCTTCCTAATGCATGAGTCAGATCATTTCCATCTTCAAAAATTTGGCCTAATGAATAAAATTCAACCTCTTAGTCTAGCATTCAAGGCCTTCCAAAACCTGGTTTCAAAGTATATCTCTAATTTAATGTCCTATCACAATATTACCCGAACCGTATACACTAGTCTTGCCAGATTATTTGCCATTTGCTGTGTATACAACACAATGTCTTGCCTTCCTTCCCATGCTCACATTATGCTTTTAGCTTGAACTGCTCTTTCCCTTCCTTCTTGTCAAAATCTTTCAACACCAACTCAAATACCACCTTCTTTCAGCCCTGAAGATATGATCAGTGATGAAAAACATCACTCTGTGGAACGTTTAAGATTAAATCCCCTTTAAATTTCTAAATATTCAGGCATTTTAGTTTTTGTTATCGAATCAATCAAAAAATCAAACCATCAATTATCCATTGTTCTTCTAATTAGGATCTACTGGGAGCAAGTTCATTAACAAGAGACAGACGTTCACTCAAGTCTATCCTGACAGGGTACTGTGTGTGTGTTTGTGTGTGTATGTGTGTGTAACATGGAAGTTTGGATTCAATGATTAATGTAACCAGCACTCAGCAGCGTGTGTACATGTGTACGTTGGGAGATGAGAAAGAACAGCACATACTGACTAGAAGAAATTTCTGGGATTGTAGAGCCATTCGATAAGTTTTTTAAGAATCCCAAAATGTAAACTTGAATCACTGGTAGTGAGAGAAGAAGGAGAGATCAGCAATTTTTTAGCCTGGTAGATGGACCAAGAATGGCATGCAAAAAAATAATAATAATAAATTTCAAAGGACCTTTGTTTCTACGTTTTAAGGAATACTTGAAAAATTCATCCAAAGATGATATTTTAAAATGTTTCTCTTTTATAATGGTTGCTCAATACTAGCTTTCACTCTGCCAATGAGCACACATAGGAGATAAAACCACCAACCCAGAAAAACACCAACTGTCAGAAGAGACGGACACATGGCAGCCTCAGTTCACTCAGGCACAGAAATGCCTTCGCTGAAACGCCACGCTCTCTTCTCTCCCTCCTCCTGTGGGTGACGCTTCAACACAGCCAAACCATATTCCCTTGCCTCGTAATCATTTTTCTGCAGTCCTTTAAAGTATTTATTACATTTCCTTTTTTTTTTATAAATGGTCAAATTTACATCCTCATCAATAAAGGCCAAATATATAATACCCCCTTACAATTTGTATGAAAATTCACTCAACCAGTTCTTTCCCAATACAAATAGAGTGCACTTTTCCTCACTTCGCACTTCACTAATTCCCTCAATAAGCTCTAACAGAATTACACCAATATTTCATTTCGCAGTGCATTTTTCCACTTATTCACTGAAAGATTGCTAGTTCAAACTGTTTCAAGGGTCCAGATAATTGATTGATCCTGACTGGTATTACTCCATCTCTCCAGAAAATTGAACAAGAAGAAACAGGATTAAATCACTTCTGAGAGGAAATTCAGAGACAGAAGGAAAAAGCTTCTCGAGCATATAAGTCAAATGTTACAAGAGTTTCTGTGGCAGTTTTAGGACACCAATCATCAAATTTCTTTAAAAAGAAGTTAAGTTTATTTTTAAAGCCTCAACCTCCTTGTAAGAGGTGATCTTGAATGATAGACTTCTTGATGCCTCGTTTTTCACCAAAAAAAAAATCTATGATTAACAAATATTATGGCAGCCGATACTGCTAACCGCCTATCCAATATCCATTCTTCCCTCTTCCTGGCCAACAGACTCCTCTCATGCTGCTAGAGATGGCCACATAACCTGGCCATTGAGAGGAAGCAGAAGTGACTAGGAGGAGTTTCCGAAGAAGCTTTTCAAAAATAAACCAGACTCAACTAACATGCTCCTTTTGCCCTATGCTCTTTCTCTTTTCTCATTCTTTTGACTGAAAGGCAAAGCTGCGAGATGCAGCCACCATCTTGAAAATGTGATACAGGAAGCTACACATTAAACATAGCAGAGGAGGAAGACAGAGGCACCAGCCAGGAACGGCCTCCTCTAGACTTATTGTTATAAAACACAAACAAACCCCTTCTTCGGTTAAACTGTAATAGGGTTTTCCATCGTTTATAGACAAACCCAAAGCCAACTGAGACAATCACATTCCCTCTTTCTTAAAACTACTTTTGGCTTGTACAATACCACATTTTCCTGGTTTTCCTCTTTTCTCATTGGCCCTTCCTCCTCCTTCTCTTTGGCTGGATAGTCTCCCTTCAGCCTTCTAGGAGCACTCCAGAGATCAGTCTGGGGTCCTTTGAAGGCAAAATCATGGTCCACAAGTTATTTTACCTTACATGGCAAATACATGGCGAAAGGGGCATTGCAGATAATGATTTAACATGGAAGGTTATCCTGGACTATCCAGATGGCTTCAATGAAATTTCAAGGATTTTTATGACAGGAAGAGAGAGTAAGAGAGAGTAAGGCAGAAGAGTAAGATTCAGAAGAAGTTGTGACAATGAAAACAGGTTACAAAGATGCACGTTAAATATGGAGGAGGGGGACCATAAGCCAATGAAAGCAAGTAGCCTCTAGAAGCTAGAAAAAGTGAAAAAATGGATTCTGAGCTCAGGGTTAAGAGAGCTCAACCCTGCCAACACTTTGATTTCAGCCCATTTTGGACTTCTGACCTCCAGAACTATAAAACAATCAATTCGTGTTGTTTAAAGCTACTGAGTTTATAGTATTTTGTTACAGCTGCAATAGGACACTAACACAGGCCTCATTCCTTGCTCTAGCTACATGTTCTTCCTAAGGGACCTCAAGGCAACAGTGGCTTTAAAAACCATCTATATTCTAAGACTATCAAATCTTTCTCAGCAAATATGACCTCTCCTCAGGTTTCTAGGTTCATAGGTCCAAATTACTACTTGTAAAGTAAAAAGTATCAGCCCCTTTACAAAATACAAACTTACCTAAGTCTATTTTAGTCTGAATGTGTTATCTACTGAATTAGTCTGTATTTTTCTGTGCTCCTTACATGTGATGAGGCAGTGTCTGGTGGTAGTTAGGATGTAGTGACAGAGCTAGCCATCATCTACTTCATTCTTTCACCCAAATATGGTCACTGACCCAAGAATATGCCAGTTGCTTTGCCAGTCCCAGAAGTGGATAAGGCATGTTCTACCTTGTACATCCAGGATATCTCAAATTCCACACATCCATTTTGGAAACTCTACTTTCCCCATCTCGTC
>NW_011888904.1:4516630-4523934 GCF_000151845.1 Pteropus vampyrus | reverse complement strand
TGAGAGGAAGCAGAAGTGACTAGGAGGAGTTTCCGAAGAAGCTTTTCAAAAATAAACCAGACTCAACTAACATGCTCCTTTTGCCCTATGCTCTTTCTCTTTTCTCATTCTTTTGACTGAAAGGCAAAGCTGCGAGATGCAGCCACCATCTTGAAAATGTGATACAGGAAGCTACACATTAAACATAGCAGAGGAGGAAGACAGAGGCACCAGCCAGGAACGGCCTCCTCTAGACTTATTGTTATAAAACACAAACAAACCCCTTCTTCGGTTAAACTGTAATAGGGTTTTCCATCGTTTATAGACAAACCCAAAGCCAACTGAGACAATCACATTCCCTCTTTCTTAAAACTACTTTTGGCTTGTACAATACCACATTTTCCTGGTTTTCCTCTTTTCTCATTGGCCCTTCCTCCTCCTTCTCTTTGGCTGGATAGTCTCCCTTCAGCCTTCTAGGAGCACTCCAGAGATCAGTCTGGGGTCCTTTGAAGGCAAAATCATGGTCCACAAGTTATTTTACCTTACATGGCAAATACATGGCGAAAGGGGCATTGCAGATAATGATTTAACATGGAAGGTTATCCTGGACTATCCAGATGGCTTCAATGAAATTTCAAGGATTTTTATGACAGGAAGAGAGAGTAAGAGAGAGTAAGGCAGAAGAGTAAGATTCAGAAGAAGTTGTGACAATGAAAACAGGTTACAAAGATGCACGTTAAATATGGAGGAGGGGGACCATAAGCCAATGAAAGCAAGTAGCCTCTAGAAGCTAGAAAAAGTGAAAAAATGGATTCTGAGCTCAGGGTTAAGAGAGCTCAACCCTGCCAACACTTTGATTTCAGCCCATTTTGGACTTCTGACCTCCAGAACTATAAAACAATCAATTCGTGTTGTTTAAAGCTACTGAGTTTATAGTATTTTGTTACAGCTGCAATAGGACACTAACACAGGCCTCATTCCTTGCTCTAGCTACATGTTCTTCCTAAGGGACCTCAAGGCAACAGTGGCTTTAAAAACCATCTATATTCTAAGACTATCAAATCTTTCTCAGCAAATATGACCTCTCCTCAGGTTTCTAGGTTCATAGGTCCAAATTACTACTTGTAAAGTAAAAAGTATCAGCCCCTTTACAAAATACAAACTTACCTAAGTCTATTTTAGTCTGAATGTGTTATCTACTGAATTAGTCTGTATTTTTCTGTGCTCCTTACATGTGATGAGGCAGTGTCTGGTGGTAGTTAGGATGTAGTGACAGAGCTAGCCATCATCTACTTCATTCTTTCACCCAAATATGGTCACTGACCCAAGAATATGCCAGTTGCTTTGCCAGTCCCAGAAGTGGATAAGGCATGTTCTACCTTGTACATCCAGGATATCTCAAATTCCACACATCCATTTTGGAAACTCTACTTTCCCCATCTCGTCCCATATACCGGTATTTCCCCTTCCCCCCACCTCCAAAAAAAACCACTCTGCCCCTTTCCAGGCTTCTTCATCTCATTGAACTGCACTGTCATCCACCCAGTTAGTTGCTCATGCCAAAAACCTAAGAGCTTACCTTCCATTCATTCCTCTTTTTCTCACTGTACACTTCCAGCCTATAAACAAATCCTATCAATTCTATCTTCAAAACATACCCCAAATGCATTTACATCCCTCCCTCTCTATTACCTCCTCTGCAATCCAAGCCACCATCATCTCTCACATGGAATACTGCAACCACTACCAATGACCTCATCCTCACACAGCAGCCAGTGTAGTACATTCTTTTAATGTAAGTTAGACTATGTAACTCCCTGCTTAAAACCACCAATGACATCTCACTGCACTTAGAATGAGAATCAATCTCCTTAACCTGGCTTTCAGAGATTTTCTTGCCTCTTCCTAATTCTCCATCTTTGTCTCATACTTAGCTTGCTGTGTGCCTGCCATGCTGGACTGGTTTTGAACATGCTAATTCTCCATTTTGTATTAGGATGCTTTCACTAGCTTTTCTCTCTGCCTAAAATGCTCTTTCCCTGATTTTCTTTCTCAGCCTTTAGGTCTCATCTCAACTGTCACCCTCTCAGCGAGTCTTTCCTAACTACCCTATATAAAACAATCATCCAGTTATTCCCCAAAACATCTTCCTATTTTAATTCTTTGCATGGCATATATCCCTGTCTGATAGTCTTTTTGTTAATGTATTCTGTCTCCCCCCAAGAAAATGTAAAAGTTATTATAGCAGTGACCTTGTCTTTTTCACTGCTGTGTGCCCAGATCTTTGAAAATTGCCTGGCATATAGTAGGCATTCAATAAATATTTGCTGTATGAGTGAAACTTTTCCCCAAGAACTATCATTACAGTGATAAGCTGCTCTTATCGAGTCATTATCACAAATTATCTTCACTATCATTATTCTTAACAAATAGCACTATATTTGATTTCTCTGTTTACTTTTTCTCTTTCTTCTAGTGGATGTGAGGTCCTTGAAAATAAGAATTATGAGATTATAGTACTGACTGATACACTTAAGGCTGTCAATCACCATATTTGAATGAACGAATCCATCAATTAATGAATGAATGAGTAAAAGAGGACAGTAGACTGCTCTGCCACATGAATCTTCATGTTGCTTATCAGACATGAGAGGCACATAAAGATATAAACTAAATTAACAGGTAGCAAATTCACACAAAAGTAGACTAGTTAGAACTCTACTTTGTACGGGGGCTGCATATATGACTCTAGTTTTCACCCTGGTCAGTCCATGAGTCAGGTAGGGTCTACCTGAACTAGGTATCAATGTAGAATAACACTCTAAAGATTCTCTGCTTAGGAAGACTATGAAGCATGTAAAAGGATTTATGAGGAATTCCTAAACCCTCACTTTGTAATGAGAATGAGATACAGCTCACTAACTATACTAATATACTAAAAGCCATAAAAAATACTGAATGGACTCTAATATCAGTCTCATTTCGCTAATAATAATAATATAATGGCCTTAGCATTTGTATAGCTAACATTTATGGAAAATTTACTAGATTCTAGAAACTTTGCTAAGAGTTTCATATGAGGTGTGCCATCATAATTCTTATTTTATAGACAATATAACTGACTTTGAGAAACACAAGGTCATACAGTTATTCCATGGCAGATCCAGGATATATACCTGGTGTTTTGACTCCTGAGCCCACACACATAATCGCCGCACTAGTCTGAATTAATCAGCAGGGCCAAGGACTGACCAGACTTTCTTGGATGGTCCTCTCTGGACCTTCTTCTGAATGGCTTAGTATATATGGCTCCCATCTTACCTAGCTACTCTGCTGGGCTGTCTGGATGTCTTATGCTCAAATCAGAGCTCTTACTATAAAGACTTGGATCTCTGGTTAAGTACTTATTCAAAGGACTGATTTTTAGCATATCCTAAATCCCTAAACATCTGGCTTGGCTTCCGTCCCATAGATTCTAGGTAATGCTGTGCATGGCTGCTTGGTGCTGGAGCCCACTGGTTCTCCACTCTGAGTGCTCTGCAGCTGGCTCTCTTGGCCCTGACGTTCTCTGCTCTGTAACTGAACTCTGGCAGCAGGATTAGCATGTTTCAAAGTCCTTTTGACATAAAAAGCATGTCTGCTTGAATGACTCCCTCATTGGACAGAAACATGGAAACAATAGCATTCCCTATTAAACACCATTAAACAACCCTCAAAAATGTTCAATTACTTCACACCCAATTTTGTATAGGTTATTCTAGAATACTCTAATAGAGAACAGGGCTTTATAATCACATTTGGTAGATTCTAAATTGAAAACACTTTAATAAACAAAATCACCAGGCACTTTCATTTCTTTAGCATTTCCACCCTGAGGCAAACAATGAGAGCATCAACTATACGTTTCTCCAGACAATACTCCCTTGGCACTTGGGTTATACAGAAAGATACATTTGTCTTTCAATAATGCTTTTCGCTTTGGCTTTTGGCCATTTACCACAAAGGAGATGCAGACAACAGGGATAAAAGATGGAAATATGTAGTTCTGCTACCTTTTTTTCCTACCTTTCCTCCTACCAATGTTAAAAGGTACATGGTCTCTACATCATATGCCTTTTCTTTGGATTATGGGGACATTTGATAGAACCTGGGAGAATTCTGGCAAAACTGGAAAGGGAAAGGCACCAAGACAGTCATCAGTCATGTTTTCAAGCAAATATCAGCATATTTTTCGAAATGCTGAATAAAAAGGCATATGAATGAGTATGTTGAAAAACTCAAAAAATGCATTTAGATTAACTCAAAAAATGCATTTACATTAACTGCTAAAATCTCCTGCCTCACTAAATGCAATAGGTAACTTCCAATGGGCACCATGTAGCTTTAAGAATATTAAAGCCTTAAGCATAGTAGAAATATAGCCAATCACAATATCAAACATAATTTGTCAATCTTGCTTAGTGTAGACATCGCTTATACCCAAAAAGAAATATAGGGGCTTCGTGGTTTGGCAGCTCCTCACAGCTGTCAGAAGCCAGTTTCCTTATCAGTCCAGCAGGAGTGTAATTAAAGACAATAGCCAGAGCAGCTGTATTGAAAAAACAAGTCATTTGTCTTCCCCTTCCCCCACCCCTTCAGCTCAAGTAGTTAATCTGAACATAGCATCAGCTTCATTGTCAAGCCTTCTTCAAAAGGCAGAATAATAGGAAACATATATCTGTTTCCCACTGTGGATTGTGAGGATTGAAGAAATACTTGTTCTTATTTTGCTATTGCATTATATAAAATGCAAGCAATTTAAGTCTGGAAATTCAAAAGCTCCTGAGATAGAGCAAGTTTCAGGGGGGGAGAGGATCTGGGAAAATGGCTTACAGCCAATGCTATTTTGGAAAATGTTTAACAATAGGCTCTCAGGGGGAAAGCCCTGACTTATCACATTTTCCAATGTCTGTGGTGTAAATATTCCCACGGTGGCTGAATTCAAGCTATCAATGTGACATCATTGAACACAGAGTAGGAAAAAGATGCACAGTAGGATGCCATTATACAGTATTTCCATCACATATGCAAAAGATGTAATTAATCTCAAGAATGGATAATAGTAAAATGTAATAAAATAACTAGAAAGTGGTGCATTTTGAGTATTTGTTACTTTTTTAATATAATTTATTAAAATTTTATATAATTTTTAATAATGGCTATATTTATCACCTGGCAGAATTCATGAAAAAAATTATCTCACACAAGCCAATACAAACCGACTCCAGCCCACCACTATCTATACTAGACTCTAGCTGCCACATTACTAGAAGTAATAAATAGCTCTGTAGTTAGAACAAGTGAAAGAGTATGCATAAGAACAATGTTCATTTTTTAAATGATGGAATTTGGTCACTTTGTAAATAATTTTCCTAAGACCTACCTTTCCGGAATGAGTTCCCAGAAGTCAGAAAAAAGAAATCTAGGAACATGTTTATGTTATTACTTAAACAATAAAAACCCAAGTACTTTTCATAATCTTGATTACTGAGGATGTATTTTGTGACCCTTCTTCTTCATGTGTACCTAACTAAGTGCTTACAGGAAATTTTGGCAGAGGCACCAAGGCAATAAATGCCACATTACATGTGAAGTGCAAAGCTATGCCAAGAACTTGCAAAAGAGGTGATCACAAAACAGGTTCACAGACTTCTACTTCTGGGAAGATGAAGTTGACATACTTTTCCCTTTCTCTCCCACTAAATACCCTGGATATTACATATAAAACAAATGAAAGAAGACTGTGAAAAGTGGAGAGAAGACAGACCAGCTAGGGAGAAACACAGTGATCAGTTTCCTGGCTTTTGTTTTGGCCTCACAAATCCCAGAGTAAGAGCTAAAGAAGCCAGGAACCCAGAAACAGCAATGGGCACAGAATAAAAAGCCCCGCAAGGCCCACACTCTCCAGCCAAACGACCTTGTGAGGATGGAACTGTTCTGTATCTTGACGGTACTGCTGCCAGTATCCTGGTTGTGACATTGTACTATATTTTGCAAGATTCTATCATCTGGGGAACTGGGTAAAAGGTACATGTGATCTCTCTGAATTATATTTTCCAACTGCAAGTAAATTTACAACTATAAATTTAAATAAAAATTAAAAATTTAATTAAATAAAAACAGTTACATGTCTCCTGCTCTGTTATCTATATCAAGATATAAAAAGATCAGAGGTCAAAGGTTAGGAGACTTTGGAGAAAGTTATTGGTGTGCCAAGAGATCTGATCTCCCTCCCAACATGGTAAATTAGGGAGTTTCCTTTGTCCCTGAAAATCAAAATAGAGGAACTTTAAAAAGACCTCCTAGAGAGTTTGCTATTTGGCCTCTAGGGACCAGGGCAGATAGAGTGAGTGACTCCCACCTCACTTGCCTGAAAAATCTGAAAGGCAAGAAACCAGTTAGCTAGTGGCTTTGATAGAAAAGCAAATGAGAAGTAGCTTCTTGGAGCAGTTTACGTTCCTGGAGCTTGTGGAACAAAGGATCTATGACTATGAACCAGATGGGGGTCATGCACGAGAGAACTAGCAGAGGTCCTCTTAGATCTAGTCTGAGAGAGTCACCCAAAGGGGCAGAAAGACCTCGACAGAAAGAAGCCAGGATATTTCTGAGTTCCGGAGGGATGAGAGAGTTTTCCTGAGCCTCGCTTCGGAATAGAAATGCCCAAGTCAGTGGAAGAGTGCCTTTTCTCTTCTGAGGGATCAAAATTCAACATGGAGAAGGAGGAGCAGAAGCCCCAGGTTGGAAAGGAACAGGCAGCAGCCAATGCTATATAATGTTCACACATGGAATTGTGTTGTGATAGCAAATATTCATTATTGGTTCTCAAACTGAGCAATCCTGAGGACTCCTGCAAATAGTGGCTATAGAGAATTTAATTTTTAATCATCATATAAATAGGTCAGGGTCCTCATTATTGAAATGCACTTTGAAATTGTTCTTTAATTAACATAATTACCATTTAATAGCAAGAGTAAATTCGTTAAAATTAAACAATTCAATGGGATCGTTTTTTCCCCCTAAATCTATTTTCTTATGTTGCAGTCTTTCGTGAGACATACTTTTTTAGGCTTCTCTCTTACCTCCCCTGTCCTCCTCACACCCCTGCTCTGAACCCTACCCCCACCCTATTCTCTTTTCCAAAAAGGAGAAATTCCAATTATAAGTCATATTCCAGGGCACAGATCTTACCACATTTGCTAGTGGGTGGAGCCACCATGCATAAAAGGGTCAGCATATGAGTGTGCTTTTTCCCTTTTTTTGTTTTCTGATGCTAAAGTGATGAGCTG
>NW_011888904.1:4513981-4516050 GCF_000151845.1 Pteropus vampyrus | reverse complement strand
CATCAGTAGCTTTAGAGTTACATCTACCTTTACTGATTGGGTCATTTGGGTCAAAGAGTCAACATCCTAGTCATAACATTAATAGCTAATGCTTACTGAACAATCATTGGGTACCAAGCATTTGACCTACACTATAAATAATCCTTCAACAACCCTTTAAGGGAGGTATTATTATCCCCATTTTATAGATAAGAAAAACTGAGGCTTGAAGAGAAGTTGGTAACTTTTCCACGGTCATTCCACTAGCAAATCGTAGAACCAGAATTTAAAATCATGACACCCTGACTCCAGAACCTAAACTCTTACCCACTAAGCTATATTACAGTCACATGTAGATTTCAAAGTGCTCAGGCTCAGGTATGAAGTAAAGGTAACAACAGGAGAGAGACTGGACTGAGATCCAGACGTTCCTCATTCATTCAGACATATGTTATGAATTGAGAATAAATAGCATGTGGCAGAAACCTGCCTCAGGGAAGACACATTCAAGGTCTGGTCTGAAGCAAGGTTTAATTTCAAGTTTCACAAAATAGGGACACTGAGGCTGCTGTTTCCCATGCCCCCACCAGAATGGACCTGGGCTTTCAGCAGTCCGGCAGCAGGGAGTTTGAGTTTGAGGGAAAAAGACAAGTTGGAGATTCTGTGGTAGGAGCAGACATGAAAGCACAGAAGTCAGTACAGTTACACAGATATGCTGTATAAAATATACAGATATGCTGGAGCCCACCATCTAGTACACACATTTTATTCGCCTAAAAAAATCTGGATTTTCACAATGTGGTATTTGAAAATGCCACTACATGAGTCTGGAAGACAGAGCTCTGTAAAATTTAGATTTTCTGGATTTTAAACAGAAGACAAGTTCGGAAGATTCATCGAGCTAAAAACATGAGAAGCTAAGGGTAAAGCATTTGGGAGATGAGCTTCTGAATGGTACTTTTAAGGCTCTAGGTAGATAGACGATCAGTGCCAATAAATATCAAGGATACTTGTGCCTACTTACTAGCAGACACAACCTCTTCTAAAAGAAAAGGTTCTCTCAAAAACTCAGACTAAATAAAATGTGGTAAAATTCTTATTTCTCAATAGAATATGTTATACAGCCTTGAAAATCTCATTTTAACTTTATGCTGTTTGCCATCTATAAAAGTTCTACCTAGAAAATTAAGAGGAAAAAAATGTGTACGTTCTTTCATAATAACCCATGCTCTTGAGTGTTACGGAAATGAGCACCATGTAATTATTAAACTATTGGATTCTTGCCCGAGGCTGATTAATCTCAGAACACCAGACAAGTGTCTTGTTCTTGGAGCCATGGCCAGGGGTCAGTTCTTAGGGAGGCTATTTAGGGTCACTGTGTTTCATGACTTCCACCTGACCCCTCTTCCCAGCTAGTGGCAATGGGGACAACTCAAGATAGAGGGAAGAAATAGCCCTACTGATAACAGAGGAGTGGCGCTGCCTTTATAGATAAATGACACTGTATTATTAGGTTATGACTGACATTTAATAGGTAATTCACTCCAAGGACTTACCATTTCATACCCTGTAATTTGCCGTGGTTCTCCTTTTAATAGCACATTGAACAAAGGCACATTTTCCATCTACATTCAAAATCTCAGCAAATTCCCTTATCATCAGTATGGCTCTGCTGAAGGAAAAAGAAGGTGAAAGTGAGTGTACCAGGGAAGCACACACACACCTCTGGACTGAACTGCCTGTTATATATTCACTCTGCCTCCATCTGCCCTCTTTGCCTCTATGAGCCCATTTTGCCCACGTAGTAGGGCTTTGCCTGTTTTCATTGCCATTTTTGAGCCATTGTCACCCAGACTGTTTCTCAGGGAACCTCTCCCTTTGTGCTGTGGTGTAGAACTCAGTTTCCTTGGTCCTCACCATTCCCTTGGGTGTGATCTCCCAAAGGAGGCACCAAGAGCATTCTTGAGGGTGTTGCTGTTTAGCACGAGGAGGAAACAAGCAGAACTTAACCACGATAACAAATACATGTAAGTTACAAACTGATAGGATTCCTCAGGTCCCTTAGTAATTGGGAAGCACAGTTCTGGGGC
>NW_011888904.1:4507708-4513931 GCF_000151845.1 Pteropus vampyrus | reverse complement strand
ATAAATATCAAGGATACTTGTGCCTACTTACTAGCAGACACAACCTCTTCTAAAAGAAAAGGTTCTCTCAAAAACTCAGACTAAATAAAATGTGGTAAAATTCTTATTTCTCAATAGAATATGTTATACAGCCTTGAAAATCTCATTTTAACTTTATGCTGTTTGCCATCTATAAAAGTTCTACCTAGAAAATTAAGAGAAAAAAATGTGTTCTTTCATAATAACCCATGCTCTTGAGTGTTACGGAAATGAGCACCATGTAATTATTAAACTATTGGATTCTTGCCCGAGGCTGATTAATCTCAGAACACCAGACAAGTGTCTTGTTCTTGGAGCCATGGCCAGGGGTCAGTTCTTAGGGAGGCTATTTAGGGTCACTGTGTTTCATGACTTCCACCTGACCCCTCTTCCCAGCTAGTGGCAATGGGGACAACTCAAGATAGAGGGAAGAAATAGCCCTACTGATAACAGAGGAGTGGCGCTGCCTTTATAGATAAATGACACTGTATTATTAGGTTATGACTGACATTTAATAGGTAATTCACTCCAAGGACTTACCATTTCATACCCTGTAATTTGCCGTGGTTCTCCTTTTAATAGCACATTGAACAAAGGCACATTTTCCATCTACATTCAAAATCTCAGCAAATTCCCTTATCATCAGTATGGCTCTGCTGAAGGAAAAAGAAGGTGAAAGTGAGTGTACCAGGGAAGCACACACACACCTCTGGACTGAACTGCCTGTTATATATTCACTCTGCCTCCATCTGCCCTCTTTGCCTCTATGAGCCCATTTTGCCCACGTAGTAGGGCTTTGCCTGTTTTCATTGCCATTTTTGAGCCATTGTCACCCAGACTGTTTCTCAGGGAACCTCTCCCTTTGTGCTGTGGTGTAGAACTCAGTTTCCTTGGTCCTCACCATTCCCTTGGGTGTGATCTCCCAAAGGAGGCACCAAGAGCATTCTTGAGGGTGTTGCTGTTTAGCACGAGGGGGAAACAAGCAGAACTTAACCACGATAACAAATACATGTAAGTTACAAACTGATAGGATTCCTCAGGTCCCTTAGTAATTGGGAAGCACAGTTCTGGGGCTAGAGAAGATTCAATATGTGTTTCCAGAAAGAAGAGATGCACTCCCATTTAGTAGCTTATAGTATAAATGTACAAGTAAGACCCAACCTACCTTAAAAAAAAAGAAGAGAAGAGAGTATGGGGAGGGGACTCATATATTTATATGGAATGATCTCCAAGATATAAATGAAAGCTAAGTATAGAATGCATACTTTTTGTGTACAAGAGGGAGAAATATATAGTTACATGTATTTACTCGTAAATGCCTAAATCACCCCTAGAATGACACACTAGAAACAGATAACGCAGATTGCCTCCACAGAAGGGAACTGGGCGGCTGGGAGACCATTGGCAAGAAGACTTCTCTCTTTAGTCCTTGTTCTATTTTTTGAAGTTCTTTCACCTCTTGGTCTCTTCATATGTGAATGTACTCACCACTCCATAGATATAGACAGATATATGAGACAGATTTCAGTGTTAAGAATCTGAAGACATCATCCAGTTCTCTGACATGAGCAAGATGCCTCTCTCCCTTTCTCTCACTATTTCTCCTGTCTTCATCTATCCATCCATTGAAGGATTGTTGTGAAGTTTAAATTTATTCTTGAAGTATAAGAGAGGCATAGACTCTAAATAACTAGTTCCCTTCTCTTCCCCATTCCTCTCACTCACCCTTCCCCCACTTTACACAGAGCCTTCCTCTTCTTAAAAATAAATTTTGGAGAAAGCTCTTGAGAGATATTTAATACATTATTGATTGTTAAATTGAGCTTAAAACATTTTTAAAGACTTTGTGGAAGAATATACTTTGTTCCCATAGCCTTTCATCTTTATGAGTACCACTAGTAATACTTAACCACATAAACATTTAAAATTTTTAAAACTTTCTTTAAAAATTAAGTTGAGGGCCTTGCAAGTCTTCTGATAAAAGACAACAGTCTCCTGCACATAATGTTCCCCTTCCATCAAACATTTTTCAAAAAAAAAAGTTAACATCCTCAAGTTTAGTAAAACAACAATTTGATTCAATGGAGAATGGGTCGCTACAGAGTCCTCAAATCCTGTTGCCGCTTTGGAAACATTCTTCCTGAGTAACCAAAAATTGTTAGTCTAATATTAAAAAATGAGAACTCAGCTCTGCAATAGAAAATGTAGCATGAACCAACAGCCTGCATTTCTGCGGACCTGGAACTGGAAAAGAATAGCATTAAAATATTTATCAATTGAGTGGTAACTGATATTATTGTTGACAACTATTTGTTCCCTACCCTGCAAGAGAATCACACATCTTCGTTGTTTGCCATGACCTCTTCAAAGCTGTACATATCTCACGCCCATTGTCAGACTTGCCCATGGACTTGATCGGCCAATGAATGTCAGCAGCAATGACAGTGTGCACATTCTAAGGAGAAGCTTAAGACGTCTGCTTTTGTTTTTTAATCTCTGCCTGAAAAAAAAATAGCATATCCTAGATGGGATGCTCTATTATCCTGGATTCCAAAATGAAGACTCAAGGAAAAGAGCCATGGAAGAGAGCCTCAGCCACAGCCGCAATCACAGGCAACCTCCAGCAATAAGAGGAGAGCTTGAGCCAGTCCACAGAAGACATGCAATGAGGCAAAGAAATCAATCTCTGTTGTTATCTTATTTGCCACTGAGATTCTGGGGTTGCTTTTTATCGTAGATTAGATGATCAATTCAACAAATAAATCATGATGTGCTCATCCCAAAAATGGAGAAACTAGATATCTGTGTTCTATGAAGAATGGGAAAAAAATGAACATTTATAGAAGATTTGCCCACCAACTTGATGCCTGAAATAAATTCTTGAGCCTCATCTAGAAAATAAGAGGCTAGAGTTCTATGATCTCTGTGTGAGTTTCCAGAGCTGGCATTTCATATGAGTTCCTTACTGGGGCCTTTAGTAAAAAAAGGATTTCTGATATAACTTATAGTCATTGCTTTTCCAAGGGTGTGAATATCTGGCCTAGATTAATCCCTGGTTTTTTTTCATATGACTGGTATTTTAAATGTACCAAGAATTATTAGTACCATTTTCAGAAAAGATTGTCTTCTACTTCAATAATGTTTGAATTGTTTTTACTTCAGAAAACAAATCCATTTTTATTTTCTATTTTTATCTACTTAATATTTCCTAACTACCCAAAGCCTTGCAAGTTTTCCATTTTTAAAGGGCAATCTTTAATTAAAATTTAGCTTCCTCTTATATTGTCATGGATTTCATTAAGATGCCTATAAGTGTAATGATATTAATGTGAATCTGACTACTGTCTTTTCTAAAAGTTTGTAAGTGATGATGAGATACCATGAAAAGATTTCAAGTCATCAGAGTCTAGTATTATTAAAGATCAATACTAGATCAATCACCATTAATGACACAGAGGCATTGTGTTGAGAAGGAAAATTCATCTAGAGTTTGACAAATGGATTCCAAATAAAGAAGAGTGGAAATAATCTATCCAGGCTGAAAGAAAGCTTTTAAACGCAGACGCAGGGTAGCTCCATAGAGTAGTGGGCTGGTGCCCCAGATGGAGCCAGGAACCATACCCCGGGTGCTCCAGGCCCCGGGTGCTTGCCACGAGCACCTGGGAGGAGACACCCCACCTTCAGAGATCCAGTTCTTAAAGGGAGACTGCAATATCTGTAGGTCAGGGGTGGAGGTAAGGATGGGAGGGGAATTAAAGAGGGAAAAAAAATAAAATAAAACAAATAAATAAAGGCAGACAAAGTCAAATGTAATATTCTGAAGCAAAATTTTCCTATTTCTCTCCTGATGTGGAAGAAAAAACATCAGTAGAAAGATACCATATACATCTTGTAGTGATGTTAATGTTTTTAATGTCATTTTAGTCAACACTTTAACTATATACCTATCGGATAGAAGAAGATGCCTATAAATATGCCAATCTTTTGCATTGGCATATGCAAAAAAAAAAATGATAAGATATACCCAAATTAGAAAATGGGTATTAGAAAAAATATACAGAGGCTATTGTTTTCTAAAGTACATCATTAAAATTCAATGCTATGAACACTCACTTAACATGTGCACTCATATTTGCATATGAAATAAAGGCACAGACTGAAAAACATAAAAGGTAAGTTTAATTGAGAAAATTTGGGGTGGTTTTGATTTATATATTTTTTATTATTATTATTATTATTATATTTTTAAATAGTTATAATACTGCTACCAGTATTTTATTACAGGTACTGATTTTAATGTCCTATTTATATAAATTCATGCTCCTTTCAGAAAACATATATCACAAGGGAGTAAAAAGGAAAACAAAAGCATCCATAATCCTACAAAAATTCTAAATGCAGTCTTTTGTCTTTCCGTATTTATATGAATAGAGGGGAAATAATGGAGTTCCATCCAGGAGTGAATAATGCATAGTTTAAGAGTAATCTCCTATTCAGAACAACTAAAAGATGGGTACAATGTTTTAAAATGTGTATCTGAAATATATGTTAACCTCAAAGGACTACCAACGCAGTGAGAAGTTGTGGGACCAAGATTTAAAAAAGGATAGAAACCAAGTGAGATAATTCCAGAATTTAGGACACTTTTCCCCTCAAGGTAAACTGCCAGTTCTGAAAATGAAAAAGACAAATGAGGGTCTGAGAAGCTGAGCACAATTTCCTTCATTCTCACAGGAAGAGGGAAAAAAAACTTTAAGTTAAGTCATCCCAAGGAGGAGGGGCTCTGCGTTTTCACTGAGATTCTGAAACGATATTAGGGTGAACTAGAAGCAGACTAGCCCTCACAGGAGCTGAAGTTCAGATTTGAATCTGGTCTTAGTTTCTGATGGGATTAAGTTGCTCTGTCCAGATGAACTGTCTACAAGAACCAAAGGAAATCTTCCCTGGAGGAAGACAATATCACCCAGAGCCTCAAATTATCTCAAAATTTTTCATAAATAATACCTGGCATTCAATCCAAAAGAAAACCAAAAACAAAAAACAGGCATATAAAAGGATGAGATTTATCTGAAAATCAAGGGAAAAAAACAGTGAGCAAACTCGCAAGTGATACAAATATCAAAGTATCAAAGACAAACAGATTGAATACACAATAAAAATGAGCAGATGGAAGATTTCATCAGAGAACTAGGGAGCAAAAAGTAAATCAAACGAAAAGTCTAAAATTGAAAAATAAAACATTGTAAATTGACAAAAGGAGATTACATACAACTGAAAAGACAATTAGTGAAGTAGAACATCAGAAGAAAACATAGAGAATCAAAATGAAAAAATATAGAAATGAACATAAAAGACACATGGGATATGGTGAAAGGGTCTGAGAATAAGAGAGAATAAAGTAGAAGCAATATTTGAAGTAATAATGGCATTTTCATTTATTTTTCTCAAATAAATGAAAGAAAAAAAAAAAGAAGTGCTACAAATTCCAAGAAGAGTATTTACAAAGAAAACCATACCTAAGTGTATCATGGTCAAACTGCTAAAAAAACAAAGACAAAGAGAAAATCTTAAAATTGACCAGAGAAGAGAAATATATTACCTTCAAAAGAACAGCACTAAAACCATCAGCTGATTTCTCAACAGGAAAGAAGGAAAAAAAAAAAAAAAAAGCGAAAAGACAATGGATTTCAATTACTAGAATAAAATAACCCCCAACACAGAATTCTATATCCACCATAAATATCCTTCAAAGTTTAAGACAAAATACATTTAATACGAAAACTGAGAGAATCTGTGATCAGCACAAACACACTAATGGAAATACAAAAGGGAATTTTTCAAGAGAAAGGAAAAAATCTCAGAAAGAAGCACAGAGATGCACTGAACAATGGAAAGAGTAAAAGTATGTCAGCATATCTAAGTGAACATTGACTATAGAATAATAGTAACAATATCATATGGAGTTTAAAATATATCATTAACATCCTTGAATAAGCAGCACATAAGGCAGGAAGGGGCTGCTCTACCATCTTTACATTATCCAGAACTAGAAAAATAGTAATATAAATATATATATTATAATATGCAAGTATTTGGTTAATCAAAAGAACATAAGAAAGGAGAAAAAGAATATAGACTAGTAGGACAAATGAGTATTAAAATTATAGATTTAAACCCAAATATATCAATAATACATTGAATGTGA
>NW_011888904.1:4504724-4507658 GCF_000151845.1 Pteropus vampyrus | reverse complement strand
AAAAATCTCAGAAAGAAGCACAGAGATGCACTGAACAATGGAAAGAGTAAAAGTATGTCAGCATATCTAAGTGAACATTGACTATAGAATAATAGTAACAATATCATATGGAGTTTAAAATATATCATTAACATCCTTGAATAAGCAGCACATAAGGCAGGAAGGGGCTGCTCTACCATCTTTACATTATCCAGAACTAGAAAAATAGTAATATAAATATATATATTATAATATGCAAGTATTTGGTTAATCAAAAGAACATAAGAAAGGAGAAAAAGAATATAGACTAGTAGGACAAATGAGTATTAAAATTATAGATTTAAACCCAAATATATCAATAATACATTGAATGTGAATAGATCAAGTACATAATTTAAAGAAAAGGTTGTCAGATTGTCAGGTCAAACATAAGCAACTCAATCACATAGAACAAACACATCATAACTAAATGAGATTGAGAGTAAAAGGAAGGTAAAATTATATATGCCCTGCAAACACTAACCCAAAGAAAGCTAGTGTATCGTCACCATTATAAGACAAAGTAGACTTTAAGACAAGAAGCATTACTAGACAGATGTAAAGAAGGACATTTTGTGATGACAGAAGAGTAGATCTAAAAATAAAATACAATAAGTCTAAATTTGTATGAATCTAAGAACATTATCTCAAAACATAGACAGCAAAAAGCTGACAGAAATAAAAAAAGAAATGGAAAAATCCACACCATACTTAGAGACTTTAAACCATCCTTCTCAGTAACTGAGAGAAACAGCTAATACACTATCAGTAAAGATATAGATTTCAACAAGATTAACAAATGACCTACGGACAGACATAGAACAGTACGCCCAACTAGTGCCAAATACAAATTCTTTTCAAATATCACAGAATATTACCAAATTATCCATAATCTGAGACAGAAATCAAGTTTCAACAAATTTTAGATTTAAATAATATAGATTATGTCCTGACTAACCACAGTAGAATTAAGCTAATGATTAATACCAAAAAGATAACAAGAAAAAAGCCTCATGTATTTGTAAATTAACCAGTACCCTAAGAAGATAATGAAAGGGAGAAATATTTTAAATGAATGACAATATATTTTTAAAACTACATAATTATTTTTAATGATGAAGAATTAAAGCCATGCTTATAAGAGCATTTATGGCTTAAATGTGCACATTAGAAAAATGAGAGACTAAAAATCAATTATCTCAGCACTCATCCTAAGAAGTTAAAAAGAGAAAAGGGCATCAAATTAAACCCAAAGAAAGCTGAAGAGAGCAAAAAATAAAGATAAGATCAGAAATTAATTTTTTAAAAACCATATGAGTTAACAAAGCAAAAAGTTGCTTCCTTGAAAGAAAGCAATAAAATTAACAACACCCTCCAAGACCAAGAAAAAAGGCCAAAACACAAATAAAAAAGAACATCAACTACAGTATCTACAGATATTAAAATATAGTGGATATTATTAACAACTTCATGCCAATAAATTTGAAATGATAAATCAACTGGACTAATTCCTAGAAAAACATAACAGCAAAAGTATCACAAAATCTGAATAGTCCTATATTCTTGGAGAAATTGAACATAGCCTGAAATTTTTTCACATAGCAATTTTTTACAAACATTTCCTTATATCATTAAATATACTTGTTTAGTGATGGAGGACATTTATTACAGTAGTTAAGACTTGGGTTTCATTTAAGCTTTACTAATTCTTAACCATGTGACCTTTGATATATTATATAACGTCTTTATGTCTCAATTCTTTTTTTAAATACCAACCTCATTGGTGGGATATCACATTTACTAAGTACAATGCCTTGGCTCTAGTAAACATTTGGTAAGGAAACAATGAGTATGTTTCATGACTGCTTAATAGCCCATTTTCCCCTCGTATAAACACTACAAGATAATTCTTATTTATCTACCTTTACACATATTCCTCAAGATAAAATCCTGGAAGTAGAATTGATGGATCAAAAGAGAGTCATGCACAGGGCCCAACTGTCCTTCAGAAAAGTTGAATCAACTTAGGCTTCTACAAACAGTATAAAAATGTTCATTTTCTACACTCTCATCCACCTGGATATTCACCTTTTACATTTTTGCCAGCTTGGTAGGACAAAGTGGCAGATCGGTATTACATTTACTTTGCATTTTACTTATTTAGCAAGTGTAAACATTTATTAGATTTCTTGATATCTTTAGTTGTCCTTTCATAAATCACTTTTCACATCTTTATCAGAGTAGAAGGGTAGGAGGAAAACAAATCACAAAGTCCTGGTGGTTAAGGGATCCCAAGGCAAATACCTGTTGATTCTCAAATTGGCCTATTTACGTGGAGGTCAAGGAAAGAAGAAGAAAAAGGCAGACCATTCCAGATTGGCATGGGACAGGTTTGAAAAGCAAGGGACTATATTCCCCTTCCCCTTATAGTCAATAATATTGTAATAAGTTTGCACAGTGACAGATGATTTACTAAAATTAGTGGAGTGATCACACTGTAAGGTATAAAAATACCAAATCACTATATTGTACTCCTGAAACTAATATAATCAATATAAGATTATATACCAACTATACTTACATACTTAAATTTTTAAAAAAGGAAAAAGCAAGGGAATTTATATACAAGGCTTGTCTTCTGCAGCCACTCCTGCCAACCAAAATCTTAAAAGATTGTAGAAAGGTCTTAACGGGGTTCAGTCACTATTCAGTCCAGATGGTTTCAACACACATGGTTCTCTCAAGGCTGCGTCCTTGAAAATGGCTCCCACTGTGGGAACTGTGGGCCGAAGTTACATTCCAGAGACAGGAGAGGAAGTGAGGAAGCTCCAGTTTTAGCTCTGGGGTCAATGGGAGGTCACATCCTCTCAATTACCTTCTCCACAATACCATCTGAAAATGTTTTAGCTAGCCTTT
>NW_011888904.1:4487809-4503474 GCF_000151845.1 Pteropus vampyrus | reverse complement strand
ATTAATTTTTTAAAAACCATATGAGTTAACAAAGCAAAAAGTTGCTTCCTTGAAAGAAAGCAATAAAATTAACAACACCCTCCAAGACCAAGAAAAAAGGCCAAAACACAAATAAAAAAGAACATCAACTACAGTATCTACAGATATTAAAATATAAGTGGATATTATTAACAACTTCATGCCAATAAATTTGAAATGATAAATCAACTGGACTAATTCCTAGAAAAACATAACAGCAAAAGTATCACAAAATCTGAATAGTCCTATATTCTTGGAGAAATTGAACATAGCCTGAAATTTTTTCACATAGCAATTTTTTACAAACATTTCCTTATATCATTAAATATACTTGTTTAGTGATGGAGGACATTTATTACAGTAGTTAAGACTTGGGTTTCATTTAAGCTTTACTAATTCTTAACCATGTGACCTTTGATATATTATATAACGTCTTTATGTCTCAATTCTTTTTTTAAATACCAACCTCATTGGTGGGATATCACATTTACTAAGTACAATGCCTTGGCTCTAGTAAACATTTGGTAAGGAAACAATGAGTATGTTTCATGACTGCTTAATAGCCCATTTTCCCCTCGTATAAACACTACAAGATAATTCTTATTTATCTACCTTTACACATATTCCTCAAGATAAAATCCTGGAAGTAGAATTGATGGATCAAAAGAGAGTCATGCACAGGGCCCAACTGTCCTTCAGAAAAGTTGAATCAACTTAGGCTTCTACAAACAGTATAAAAATGTTCATTTTCTACACTCTCATCCACCTGGATATTCACCTTTTACATTTTTGCCAGCTTGGTAGGACAAAGTGGCAGATCGGTATTACATTTACTTTGCATTTTACTTATTTAGCAAGTGTAAACATTTATTAGATTTCTTGATATCTTTAGTTGTCCTTTCATAAATCACTTTTCACATCTTTATCAGAGTAGAAGGGTAGGAGGAAAACAAATCACAAAGTCCTGGTGGTTAAGGGATCCCAAGGCAAATACCTGTTGATTCTCAAATTGGCCTATTTACGTGGAGGTCAAGGAAAGAAGAAGAAAAAGGCAGACCATTCCAGATTGGCATGGGACAGGTTTGAAAAGCAAGGGACTATATTCCCCTTCCCCTTATAGTCAATAATATTGTAATAAGTTTGCACAGTGACAGATGATTTACTAAAATTAGTGGAGTGATCACACTGTAAGGTATAAAAATACCAAATCACTATATTGTACTCCTGAAACTAATATAATCAATATAAGATTATATACCAACTATACTTACATACTTAAATTTTTAAAAAAGGAAAAAGCAAGGGAATTTATATACAAGGCTTGTCTTCTGCAGCCACTCCTGCCAACCAAAATCTTAAAAGATTGTAGAAAGGTCTTAACGGGGTTCAGTCACTATTCAGTCCAGATGGTTTCAACACACATGGTTCTCTCAAGGCTGCGTCCTTGAAAATGGCTCCCACTGTGGGAACTGTGGGCCGAAGTTACATTCCAGAGACAGGAGAGGAAGTGAGGAAGCTCCAGTTTTAGCTCTGGGGTCAATGGGAGGTCACATCCTCTCAATTACCTTCTCCACAATACCATCTGAAAATGTTTTAGCTAGCCTTTCCCTTTCTGGAGACCCAAAAATTGTTTGCACATGGACAGCCCTTCTTTCATCCATTTTTCTTCTGAGATACTTTTTTTTTTCATATTGATTTATAAGAGCTCTTTATAGAGTTACCTTTTAATTCTGCTTAGGTTTATTTATTTTCATCTTCATTTAATAATGAAAAGTATTAAGGTGATGCATTTGTCTCTGATTACAGTTTTGGTCATAGCCCCATGGGTCCTTCTAAGGAGTTTTCTCATTATCGTTATCTTCTCAAGTTTTCATCTGCAATCTGTTTTTCATAGTATCTGGATTTAGTACATAAAAAAGAAAAGAAAAGAAAAGAAAATCAGGACAGCACAATACCAACTCACATTATTTGTTAGGTTTAGCTTCTTTAATGGATATGAAACAAAGTACATAAAAACCATACCATGAGGATATTCACATCTAGAGTAGTTGGGTTTTTTCCAAACTCAAAGGTTAAAGAAAAAACATGAGAGAAAGGAGAGAATATAAATTCTGAAGGGCAAAAATTACACATATTCACTGTCAGAAGTCTTATGTAGTTGAAATGATATTGTATCTATTATGAAATAATGTTTTAACATACCAGATGTGATCTATATTGCTTAGGTCTCACAAAACGAGAGAACTCGAATGCCAGGCTGTGGACAGGCACCAGTTGTAGTTGAGTCTAGTGATCTGGAGCAAAAAAAACATGTTACCACAACAAACTGCCCTGAGGTCTGTTTTACTGGGAATAGAAATTACTTCCACGACTAACAATGTATGTAGCATTGTTTATACTGTTGTGTTGACAGTTTAGAAATTGTTGACATTTCCAAAAGAGCCATCTGATAAGAGATTTTGAAATTGGAGACAGCCCATGGCTCCTTGTCAAATTAAGCTCCTGTTAAGTGCCTAGAGAAAGAGGGCATGAGGAAGCCTAGAACAAGGCCTGAAGGAATGCAAAATTTAGTGAACTGATTCTGAGGCACCGACTGAAAAGAGGTATTTCCTAAACATTTATGTTTCACCTTTTCAGATGAAAACTACATATAAAATCTGCAATATTTGAAAAAAAAAAATGGGCAACCCTAATTTTGTTTAATCATGTTTACATAAAATTAATAGTTAATACCCTCCCTGATGAACAGATATATAATCATATCAAAAAGTTCAAATTGTGCCCCATCCAATGAGATACAATAATATGAGCCATGAGAGCTTGGAAAAGCAAAGTAAAACAAGATGGGCAAAATATATAATTGCAAAAGGGACATTGAGTCTAGCCTCTATTTTGGTATAAATGATCCCATTCCCGTTAAAGCATAACTATAGGAATCCGGCTTTTTTCAGAGGCCACAGAGAGGATTTCTTTACATCAGCATTTTCCACACCGACTTCCCATCGAATCCTTATAACCCAGCACAGATTTAACACTGGTCTGGGAAACACCATTTGGAACATATTTTGTAAAAGATGTTTATTGACATGCATACAATATATTGCCAAGTAGTGTAATACTATATATGCACAATTAGTAACAATTATGTTATTACACATTTTTATATGTATATGTAAAATATAAATATGGGTAAAATGTACTTACATAGTATATATTTTGTTATTATATAGACATATCCAGTTGATCTTCACTAATCTTGGATTCCGTATTTGCATATTTGCCTGTTTGCTGAAATTTATTTGTAATCTCAAAATCAATACTCATGGCACTTTCACGGTCATTTGCTGACATGAGAAAAGTGGGGGAAATTTTGAGTTGCCCAATCTCATGTTCTCAGTTGAGGTTGAACAAGGTGAATTCTGCCTTCTTGTTGTAGCTCTCGCACTGTAAACAAATAGGGGTTTATTTTTTGCGGTTTATTTAGTAGTTTGGCTCTATCTCTTTAAGATTCATTCTGTCAGAAAAAAATATACTTGGCATAAATCAACATTTAAAACTCTAGAATAGCAAAGACCTGAAGTTAAACACTGAAATTCCTTAAATATAAATCATATGAATAATTATGGCTAGAGGTCACATATAGGGGACTAGAATGTTTTGAAAAAAAAACATAATATTTTTAAAAGAAATTTATTTTCAATACCCTGGAGAGGATTCTGAGACGTGATGCATGTATATGACTCTGAGAGACTCCCATGCCCAATTCCCTTCTTAGGTAGATTGGAAAATCCTATTCTACAATTACCTTGGAATATAAAAAAGGATTTCCTCTATATGCAAAAAACTTTCTGCAAAAAAAAAAAAAGGAACATTGAAGAAAAGGGTGGACAGTCTAGCTGCTTTTTTCTCCACCAATAGTCACAAGCTGAGAATTTTCCTTCCTGGCATCTCCTTTCTGCACTCCTTGCCAAAAGCAGACCTTCCCATTCCATGCCACAGCAATCGACTGCCTAAACTAAAGGGATCTAACAGGGGCCAGCTAATCTCTGCAAAAAAAATAATTAGCTTAGTTCTGATTTGCCTGGTTTTTTTAAGAACATGAGGAAACTGTAAGGAATATCCACTATCTTTACCCGAAATGTTTCATCAGAAAGAGGATCTGTAGAAAATGTACAGACTCATAAATAAGCCAAACCACCCATGTCAAGACTCTTTCTTGAATCGAAAGGTAAATAGCTACAGGGCCTTTGGTTGGTATCATGACGAATGAAGTAATTAGCATAACAGTGACTTAATAGTCTAACAGTGACTTAATAGTCGTGCTGTGGGAAAACATGCTAAGAAACTACAAGTAATTTACATCCTGTATGCCTATATTTTCCACTTAAAAAAGAATAGATATGACATTCTTAAATGTGTTATTCCGAAATGAGTTAATGAGTTATGTGGGTACAATCTCCAAAAAACTTCATGTCATTTTGCCCAGCATGTTTGGTTCTTGGAAAGACAGGCCTTTCCAAAGGTCAAATCACAACTTTTTATGAGAAGTCAGCTGAATGCTAACCAGATATTAAGCCTTCTAAAGAGTTTATATCCCACTAGACCAGATAGCCCCCAATTTTCTCTTAAAGGGCCAGACAGTAAATTTGGGGGGCTTTGCAGAACCTAAGGTCTATGTCACAACTAAAGGTTGATAATGTGTCAACAAATGGATGTAACTGTTTCAATTAAATTCATTTACAAAAACAGGCAGAGTGCCAGATTTGGCACTAGGTCCATAGCTTGCTAACCCCTCCTCTAAACCTGTCCTCTAGAACTCACAGTTAATGCAAAACAAAGTGTGAAGAGAAGGGCAATAAACATTGCCCTCCAACCCACAAAGTCCCTGAATCAGAGCTCAGAGTTCCTGTGGTTTTCTAAAGAGTATAAAAGCCAGCCCCTTAGGCAAGCTGATAAGAATCTCTCCTTTGTTCTTGCCAGTTGGTATCCCAGGTTGTTCCTCAGAGTCAGTGAAGAAGCTAAAATGCAGAGGACATTTTCAAAAAATCTTCTGTAGTGTGTGACTCAATCTCACTTCTAAGGAATCCTCTTCTGCCTCAGAGAAGGGCATTTTAATCTGAATGAAGTACTACTTCTTTCTCAAAGAAAATGAAAAACCAGAGTGTCTTAGCCTGCCATCTTGTGGCAAATTGGAGTATGGAAAGGGAAATCGCTGGACCAAAACAACTGGAACAAGCTAGAATGTCTCTGCTTTGTAACAGGCGCTCTCTGTAAGAAGTGCTTAACACTGTGCTATGCAAGGAGCCAAAAGAGCAACAGTCTCTTTCTCTCAAGGAGTTTACAATCTGTAGGGGAGGAGACAGATGTTAATCCAAAACAATTACAAAAACATTATGTAAAATTACAGCCATGAAACAATGCTCTGTGGTGCTCTGAAAGTGAATAAAAGTGATTCAACCTAAGCAGGGAAGGTGAAGCAAGCATCCATGAGAATGAGGTTAAACTGAGGCCTGAAGGTGAGTAGGGGTTTACCAGGTGAATGCGAGAAGATGATTTCAGAAAGAGATCGGTGTCTGTAAAGACTCTGCAGGTGGAGGAAAACATGGAGGACTCTGGTATGGGACAAAGGTGGGGAGATCAACAGGAGCCAGATTGTGCAGGACCTCAGAAACCATGTGTTTTTTTTTTCCTTTATCTTATAAGCAGAGTGAAGCCATAAAAAGGTTTTAAGGAGGAGAGGCAAAATCAGATTTACATGTCAAAAAGATCACACTGTGTAACGGTCAGGGTCCAATCAGGAGACAGAAACTACACAGCAATTTGGGATGTTTAATATCAGGAATTATTAACTACTTAAAAGAAGATTGGAGTAACAGGAGACAGCCCTGTAAAAAAATAGAGAACTCTAAAAATATAAGCATAGCGAATATAAAGAGCAACCACTCCCCAAGGAAAAGCCTCCCATTCCCAGAGCTGAGACCCAGAGGGAATCACGTGGCTCCCTGGATGGCAGAGATGTCTCAGTGGTGGACCTTCCTGAATATCCCCTCTCTAGGGTACTGGGGAAAGCCATTCATTCAAAAGGAGGTGACTCTCTGGGGTCATTCTGCTGTGAAACCACACAAGAGAGGCATTATGAGAAGCTGCTGAGTGCTGCTGACCACACTGCGTGCACTGCAGGAGCTGTGCTGAGGAGAAGCCAGGCCCTGGAAAAGCCATGCACACAGAGGAGCCTGGGCAGAGGAGTACATCTCAACTAGAAAACTCTCCTCCAGTGTCTCTCCAGTGCCCTCTACTGACAAAGTTATCATCATGCAGCTGGCAAAGGAAGCATATTTAAAGGACCCAGCAATGCACAGTGGACTTGAAGCTGAGAGGTCATAAATTGATAACTAGTACACATTGGCCTCTATGTGGAGAGCCTTCTAAGAAGATGAAGAGTGGATGCAAATAGACCAGATAGGAGGTACTTAAGTAATTCAGGAGAGAGAGGGGAAAGTAATAATCTATAAGATGCTACACAAAATACACTAGCAAGTTCCCTGTGGGCTATGGGAAGAACACCAAATAGCATGGTTTATGCCTCTGTGCTCACTGGACTTGCACAAGAGCTGCCTCAGAAGCCATGGCTAAGAGAGCAAGGAGTGTCAGCGGTCACGGATCGTAAGACCAGAGATTGGTAACACCAGCTGTACTGAGTCAATTCTTTGTATACAAAAGGCACAGGAATGGTATTGCTCCCAAGAGACAGAATTGCCAGGCTTAACAAGCATATCCTGTGCAGTCAAGGCTACACCCGATCCACGCAAACACTATCACAGCCAGGCTTGCAGGAGCAGGCCTTTGGGTCTAAAAAGTTGCTAGAGAAAAGTTAGCATAACTTGAGACAAACCATCACCCCTATTTTCAAAAAGATTTGAATGAACGTCCTTTAATTAAAATCCAGCAAACTTGAACTTAGGCCTTCAACTTGAGACCTGCTGTCTCAAGATCGTCAGAGAGGCAAGGTCCAGGTGAAGGGGGTAAAGTGCTCCAGCTTGTCCATAAAAAAAGAGTCACCCTTCTAGCTCCAAAATATTAACATCATGAGGTGGTAGAACCTGAGTACCACCTGAGAAGGCAGGGTTAAAGTAAAGTTGTCAACAGCTAAAAGTGGATGAGAAAAACCACTGTATCATTATGACCCTGGGCTGAAATTTTAATTCCTCAAAGATCACTTGAGTCTGAAAGTGATACGAGAATTTTTTATTATCCGAGAATGACTAAAGACGTTTTAGGATCCTCCTGAGATAGTCAGTAGGGAAAGAACATAGTTCCCCTCTGCGGACACCCCTTTAAATCCGGCTTTCTCAATATAATGTCATGCATAAGAAGTGAGCTGAGAAAGAACTACTTAGAGTTGAGCTCAGCGTGTCTGGTGGAACCAGGAGTTGGATACATCTGAATCTAGAGGTAACTTTGGTTTCTGACGTAGAATTGAGCAAGCTCTTCTATTCTACGAAAGTTTTGCTTGTTTCTTGCAGATTGATTTCGATAATGCCGCAGCATCAAACCAAAACTCTTCCTGTTTGAGGCATGAATCAATATGACAAAATGGGTAGTGAAACAGACAATCCTGGTGGATTTGCAAAGAACGACTTGGCCGAAAACACCTTGAATCCATCATCCTGACTATAAAGAAGATATGAAAGGGTAACAATAGAGATGGGAAGGGGTGGGGTGGAGGATTTCTTTGGAAAGCCTGCTAATCCTCCAACCAGAAGATGGTGGCTATAAGAGGCCTGCCTCTGGCTTCAAGCTTAGTGAAGGGGACTTCTGCAGGACCACTCGGCTTACAGTTCAGGAGTCACAGTGGATTGCTATCTGGCTCCCACCTAGGAAATCTGAACAACAGTGGTAACTTCCAAGTGTGGCATATTTTGGGGGCTGATTCTTCTTCTTGTGGAGCATTTTCAGAGGTTCTTCCTGCAACGCCTCTCCTCCAGCAAGCCCCTGACAAAAACCCCCCTCAACTTCTGTATCTAACAGCGCAGCTCTAGCCCCCTTCTGTTTGGGTCTCCTCGCCTCTGGGAGAGGGCCTTTTTAAGGGGAGTTATTTTCCAAGTTCTTGTCCAGCTCCCTACCACAGACCCACTTGACCCAGAGAAAACTCACTCATCTTTGCCCTTCTCTCATTATAACAACTTGTTCCTAAATTTAATTTGACCCAAGAGAAAAAAATCAAACCTCACTTGTCCCATCTGCAAATCTTTGATTAACACTTTCACTGTCAGCCACAAATAACAGTTCAAGGAAAGAATATTGGTATTTTGACTGTAAAAAGACAAACTTTTTTAAAAATGATTTTCAGTTTGTGTGGGTGGGGCTGCAAAATATTCCATCATATGTACATAAACATACTTTAACAAATTCCCTATTGATAGTTAGACTTCAAGTTTTTTTTATTAGCACAAAGTCCTAGAAATTAAATTGCAGAGTGTCAACGGACGTCTTTGGTGCCAATTCAACACCAACGGGAATCCCCAATTTGGGGTGCGGCTAAAAAGGAAACTTTATTCAGTGCAAACAGCTCAATTGTGATACAGCATGGCTGTGGAAAACTTCAAGTGTTACAGCTTCATTATGAGACAGCACAGCTGTGAAACAGCATGGCTGCCATGGCCCTAAAGTGAGGCCCTTCTCCAACTAGGCAGCTCTGCTCTGGTCTAGCTAGATGTCTTTGGTGTTTCAACTTCAACCAAGGAAATGCGATCTTCAGTTGAATGGGAAAGTGTGATCTCTGAACTGGAGGGGAGCTGATTTAAATATAAAGAAGTCCCTGCCCTTGACCCCTGATTGGCCAATCCCCATGCAAATGAGAACTCCAAGTCCTTACATTTTGATTGATCCAAAAAGCACTGTCCCGATTGGTCAGAGCGCAGCTGCTCTTGGTTGAAGATGTTAATGGTGATATAGCTGCACAGCTCTGATTGGATGGGGGAAGTCTCAGTCCTATTGATAGAAATACTATTCCAGGAACACCTTTATAAGGGTTGACTCAGATGGCAAGAACACAGTGCAGGCAGGCAATTCAGTGCAGGCCTCTCCCTGAAGTGTAGCTTGCATGAGAAGCACTTGTTTGACATCAGCTGCTAGGCTCTGTTTGTAAATTTGAGTCCAGTTAGCTACAGGAGCCCTTCTTGATGGTATCTTCTTGGGGTCAACAGGAGTTACATGGAACTCCAGTCAAGCACACAACTGGGACTGTAAGGGAACGGGGGACCATGCCAGGTAGGCCTTGGAGCCCACACACTGGAGCCAGCTCTGCCACAATCATGTCTGCAACGAGCATGCATCACTCAGTCAGCTTTTCATGACCATCTTACCTGTTCTCATACACCTCCTCTGGGAAATACAGTCTTCACTGTTCCTCCTTCCTTTCAGAACCTGTTTCTAGATGGTTGAGGGTTCTTCTGGAAACTTCTCGCACTGGAGAGCACGCCCCACCACAGCCACCCACCTACCCTGATGCTTGCCTGCATTCACTCCCCACCTGGGTACTGGGAGGGACTCCAAGGAGGGAGGGAGCCTATCAGAGCCTAGGCTCTGCCCGCTTCGCACCACTAGCTCTGCGCAGGTAGAGTGGTATTCTACTTGAAGATTTGTTGTTATAAAAAGTACTTAAAGTTCTTGATGATTAAGGAGCATAAAGAAATTGCAGCTATTGCTACCCGCCTCCATGTCCGTTCATCTTTCTTCTGGTGTCAGTAGCGGTTGGGCTCCGCCTCTCCAAGGCTCACTCTGTGCGCTCAATCATCTTTCACCTCAAGATCTAACCAGTTGCCACTACTGTGGCCTTCACTTCGTCCCACTCTAACTGGACATGCTCTTTCACCCCGTCTCCCCCTTTGTTTACACACTAACATCCTCCTGGCTCCTCACAGCTCTATCTACCTCTCCTTGTCTCTCCTCCTACCCCATGAAAAGTATAAAAGGTTATCACATCTGTCTCTTCTCCTTCCCTCCAAGCCCATCCTCTTCACTGGACTCTGGCTTCTTCCATCCGCTCCACTAGAACTGCTCCCAGCAAAGCCTTTGGTGCCCGTGACATTAAATCTACTGAACACTTCCCATGCTGTTCTCTACAGCACCTGATATGTCTGCCTATACCGGCTGTAAACCCCTCTGCTGCTCCTTCGGGTAGCCACAACGCTCGCACTCCTGGCACCCCTGCCTCTCAGGTCACACTTCACCTGCTGTGAGTGTCTTCCTTGCCCTGCCTCCCTCCCTCTACAGGTTCCCAGGTCACACTAGTCCTGTTTCTCTCATTCTCCACATTTTCATGGGCAAGCTCTTTCATGTCACTGTCTTGGTGTACCAAGGACTCCACACCTCTACCTCTAGCCCAGACCTTTCTTCTGAGCTTCGACTCCTGGCTATCACACAGGAACTTCAGACTTAGCACCTCCAAAACTTATCTTTTCCAGCCTGCTTTGACTGTACACCGTCTTTCTCCTGTGTTCATCTCAATGGATGGCATCATGTGCTGTCTCAAACCAGAAATCAAGGAGCTACCTCAGCCTCCTCCTTCTCCATTATGCCCAGTTGTGGGCAGGGTTCCCTAAGAAACAGACTCAGACTTGTTTGCAGGTGGTTTATGGGGTGGGGGTGCTCTCAGGAACAGCACCCGTGAGGGGTGGAGGAGAGAGGATAGGGTGGAGGAAGAAGTTGAACAGTTAGTGGATGCATTTCTAACAGTGGCCTCAGCCATTCCTATGGTGAGCTCTGGACTTGGGATGGCCCTTTAGAATTGTCTCACGTTGAGGCAAGGGGTGAGACACATAACCTCCAATCAATCTGGCACTGGATGTGGACTTCTCTTAGGAGGCGGCATATCCTTGGATGACGTAGCTCTCTTTGCTGATGGCAATTCCTGTAGAGGAATCAGACTGAGAAGCATCAGCCATCAAAACTCCCAGCAACTCAAGGGATGACTACCTGGTCTGAAAGAGTGAACCTGGGTGTCACATTGTGGTACCCACTACATCCTTCAAACTCAGAGTTAGTCACTAAGTGTTTTACCTATTTCTACATTTCAATTTTCAAGTAAGATCCCTCTCTCTTCAGACTACTCTATTTACTATTCGAGAAATACCTGAAAGTCTAAATGCATCAGACACTGTGACAGGGACAGAGCACTGGGTCAGACAGCCAGTTCCAGCTTTCAAAATGCTTGCAACCTAATTGGGGAGTGAATCAGCATCCAAATATACACTCTGAAACTATAAATGTTTCAAAGTATATGTTTGGATGCAGAAAAATTATAAGTGCAGAACGCTCCGAGATCATGTTACGAGGGAGGCTTGCCCCGTGGGGAGTGGGGTAGAGACAGAGAAAGCTTCCCTGAAGATGTGGGGAGCCGCAGCCAGAACTGCTGCAGGATGTCAGGGGTTAAAAACCAAGTGTACTTAAGGAGGTTGTCCGGGAGGCAACTGTTCACATGCTGCAAATTCTTTGCTACAGTTTAGCAGAGAGTTCTGAGTTGTGAGAACTTCATTGTTTTGCAGGATAAGTAATTTGGCTGACCTTGGGTCTTGACTGCTGTTTTCTCATTGTGATGCTATAAGTAGTGTGTTCTAAATAAACTCGGGGCCACAGTCCATAATCTGTGTGCCCTCCTGCAACTTTGTCTTCTTTCTTTTCTTAGTCCCCGCTCCCCCATTCAGGGAACTGGTTCACCTTGCACAGCTGGCTCCGGCATGAAGAAATGCCATTTGAGCCTGAATCTGAAAGATACATGGGCATTAACCACGTGTGAGCTTGGTTGTTGGGATGGGGTGGGGTGAGAATGGGAGAGGTGTGGACAGACTAAGGGAACTACCTATCCCAAGGTCCTGAGGCAGGTGCAACAAGATATTGGAGAACCGGAAAGAAGGCCAACAAGTCTGGGATGCAGAAACTGAGGGGAAAGAGTAATAAGTGATGAGGATCAAGAGGCAGGCAGGAGCCAGATCCTGCAGAACTAAATATTTGGGTCTTTTTTCCTAAAAGTAATGCAAGCCACTAAATAGTTTTAATATTTATGCAATATGAATGATATATCTTAGTTAAGCAGAATATTTAACTACCCCTAACCAATGCAGATAAAATGGATTATAGAGATATACAAAATAGTTAAAAGATAAATTCTGTTAAGTGCTGGGGCAAAAAAAAAGTGTGCGTGTGAGTGTGTGTGTGTGTGTGTGTGTTTTAAATGCAGATATTATTATTACTACATAGCCTGTTTCTCTACCTCCAATGGCTACTTGCAGTTCTTCCAAACAATAATATCTAGCTATTACAGACTGCTTCTAAATGCTCCTGTGCTAAGTGCTTTGCATAAATTATCTGACTTAGTAACACATCTATTTAAAAACAACTTGCCCAAGTTCTCACAGTCAGTAAATGGCAGAATAAGACACAGAGCCAGATGTCCAATTACAAAGCTGAAGCTCTTGACTCCACATTGAAATACCCCCACCTAGGTTTTGGGAAACACCCAACCTCACCTGAGTTTGAACATTTCCACACTGCCTTGCACTTCCTCCCACCATGCCCTTATTTACCAGATCACACTCCTTTTATAAATCAGTGCTAATCTGACTTAAGCCAGGTTTAGAACACACACACCCTTAGACACCACACAACAAACCACTGGCTACCTCTGGAGGGCCACTCCTAGAGTAACATCACTTCCTCCTGGTTGATCCCACCTGGTCCTGACTTATTATCCCCTTACCAACCCATCACTTTGTCGCCCCAATCTTCTGGCAGCTAAACTCACCAGTTTTAATGGATATACACCAAAGAAATGCAAACTTACCTGAATTTGAGCCAAAGCAAAACAAGGAGGCAAATCTACTTTAATATTCTAATAACATTGTTATTGTTCTGTTTGTGATGTTAAAGTTCGCCCTCTATTCTTAAGAGCTGGTATGTTCCAAACTTTATGTTCATAAACAATTATGAAAGTGTCCACTAGATATCAGCCTTGAGCCGCAGTAGGTTTTCCTGGGGCAAGGAGTAAGCATTAAGCAGCAAACATTTGAAGTCTGGGTGACTTCCTTTGCAATATGAGCTAAGACAGGAACTGTAGTTAGCTTTTTGTATGAACACTTTGATATTTTTCCAATGAACATAACTAATTAGGTCAATAAATTAGATCATGTCCCTGCTTGACAAGCTCCGTGTCCTCATTCAGAGTATAAAAACTTAATTTACTAAATACCTAATATAAATAAGATGTCGAATTATGAGAGGTACAAGACACTACACTATCTTATCAATGAGAAACACAGTAAGACACTCATCTTAACTTACAGAATCTCAGAGAGAATGCATGCACATTATAGAACGGTTTACAAAAAGAACGATGTGAATATGACACTCATGACTGCCCACTGTAAACAGACTTTACCCAAAGAGCTATATGAATATGATGTTCATGGCTGCCCATTATGAAAAACTACAAACAAAACTGATTCAGGCATTTAACTCTAGGTACTTAATTTACTACGCTGCTTCCAAAATAGAAAATTGTTCCATTTTTAAGCCCTCTCTGGAAGGAAGTGCTTCTGCAGAGTAGAAAGAAGCTTTTCTTTGTGGAGAACCCAATTCCCTTCCCCTACATTTGAAACCCATTTTCTTTTGCTTTTCTCTTCAGTGACAACGATACCACCAGTTACCCTTCTCCTGATGCCTCAATAGCACTATTTAAAGATTTTCCTGGCTTTGAGCTTTAATTCTTTTGCCTCAGAAGACTGTGATTAAGTTTCATGATTTCCATGTCCCTTCTCCCTATTTGTACACCTCATGGCCCTGGGGGAGAAAAATGTAATCATCATATCTGTTCTGCATAAAATGTTGAGAGAAAGTTAAGAAAAATAATCTACTTTATGCATATGGCCTGGTTTTCATCAAACCTAAGAGGACATTACAGGCTCCTTTGGATCCTAACCACTTATTTAGCCTCTTTCTGGCCTTGCTCCCTTCATAGATGCTGTCATTCTGGAGAGAGGGGGAAAAAAGAGAGATGTTTAAAGATTATCATTGGAGGGTGATAACGTTTTAAGAATTTGGGAGGATAAATAGTAAATCTTAGGTGATTTTACTCTCCAACATAGGTTTTCCTATAATGCCAATGTTCTCTTTATATTTAAGAAAGATGCATGAATTTCAAGTAGAGAATATTTTGTGCACCTTCCTCATGAATCTATAACCTGTGATTTGAAAATTTCCTCTCCTGTTTCTTTATAGTTAACGAGCATATGCATGTTTCCCGGTAAAATATTCTGCACTGCTTTGAACTAGAGCCAAGCACATCCCATGCATAATCCTGTTAATGTATTTCTTCTCCTTATGGAAACATTGCAAATAAACGTGGCCACTTGAAAGGTGCTAATACAATTAAAGTGACAAACTCATTTCAATGGATGTTATTTTACCCTAAAGCAACATATCTAGTAGCCAGTTTGAGGATTTAAAGCTTATTCAGATAAAAGGCCTAATGAGACTCTGATATCAAAGTTATGAATATCAGCCCATGAGATTATCAGGGTAACTTGGCTGCTTTACAAGATTACGCTATGGGCAAACTTCAGCCAGGAGTAAATACCTCAGTGAACTCACAGCAAGAAACTGAACCCGACCTTCCAGATTATAATGTAGTTCTAAATTTAAGCTTAGAACAATCTATAATGTTTCTCTATCTTAAAGTGAAGTGTATCAGGGAAGTCTGGAAAAGTGTCTGAGGATAGAGAATTCTTACCCTTTCAAAGATAATGATAGTCGCAGAGTTATCAGGAGAAAATTCTTGAAATGTGAGCCCAAGAAAAACAGTTCAGAATTACGGCTTAATTTAGAAGTTAGCCAACTTCTTTATCGATTCCTACCTTCAAAGTCAAACTGCCTGAACTGTCTCATAAAAACCCACGATTTCACTTATCTGAACTTCATCTAACAAGTGTTTCTCCAGCCCTCTCAGGTGGGATGTGAGCTGTAATATCCAACTTGCCCACCCCCCACCTGGTGTTCACTGAAGATTAGCACAAGTCAAGGTGTTCAAACCAGGCCACAGAGGAGCAGCAGCTACCTTCGCTGGGCTACATTTAACTGTCCCTTAGGCCATAACAGCGTGAAGCAGGCTGTGGCTTCAAATTAGACCCTCCATTCTGGTGTGGTGGGTTTTCTGGCTCATGGCCTCTCTGCCTCCTTTCTCTTGCTACCTGCCCACCTATCTGGGTTACTCGGAGGAGAGGCCTCCATTCCCACTGTTCCTCCTGGATGAGTATGTGGGATGGGCCAGTGGGCTTCACTGTTAGCTGAGAAAATGGACTCTGCTTCTGCTCCACAAACCTTGCTCTCCCTACTGCCACATCAGAACATGCAAGTCCCCAGGGGTGACAAGAGGATCTATCTCCTATCTTAAGTCTAAGCCACATCCTCCAAGAGAATTCACCAGAGGGATTTTTTGGATATTTGCCTACCCAGTAATAAAGATGACACTTCGGTTTTCATTTTGCTGGCGATCCTTATGTGAACTCTTCCATCAAGAACCCTGGAGCAGAAGAATGGGTTTCATCAAACCCTAACTCGTTTGTGATGCCATGCCTCAGATCTAACACAACAGA
>NW_011888904.1:4480885-4487004 GCF_000151845.1 Pteropus vampyrus | reverse complement strand
GACCTTTCAAAAAAAAAAGTAAACCATGGCACTCCTTGGCTTAAAATTCCTCAATGACTATTGTCTTTGATTTAAAACCCAAAATACCTTCACAGAACCTTTCTAGCTACATCTTGCCTTGAATTCTACATTACTTAGCTGACTCTTGATTGGTCTTCAAATGCCAACTTTAGCATCATTTTCTCTAGTTATCGCTGACAACCCTTCCCTAGTTTATTAGATGCTCTTCCTCTATGCGTCCACCATCCTTTCTTAAATCTGAAGCTCATCACATTGCACAATGATGCTGAGTTACATATCTATCTCCTCCACTAGTGGAAAAGCTCCTTAAGTGTTAAGGACTATGTCCTCCTCTGGATTCATAGTACCTAATGATGGCTCTCCAAGTACTGGTGACCCAAAGATGAATAAAATACAGTTCCTGCCCTTGAGAAGCAAAGTCTAGTATAGAAGACAGTTACACAAACTAGAATATGAGGCAAATGCTATGACAGATGAAATGATCAAAATTCTACATAACCATCTTCTATCTCTACAGTTCCATCATCTTATACATAGCACTAGTCACGTTGAGTTTTTGCTTGACTGTCTGCCAGAACACTGAGAGCCCGAGACTGGGGTTGGGAGCAGGTAAAGGGTCAGGGAGAGGGGTGAAAAAAGACAGTGTTCTATTCATCTTTGAATCTTCAGTGCCTCACATAGAATCTGGCATATAAAGGTGCAATATACATTGAATATATGGAGTAATTAATCATGCCCCTTCATAGAGGGTGGGAGGTGACCAAAGAAAGTGAAATATGACATTATCACTGAACTTGCAAGTCAACTTCCAGAATAAAAGAAACAAATGGCATGAGCAAAGGCATCAAGTAGCAGGACAGTCTGGCAAGGGCCCTGGACAAGCACACCTGATTTTAGGAAGACGCACAAAGTACATTCAAAACCTGAGGATATCTGCTACTCCATTCTATGCTCTCGGGGATCCGTGGAAGTCCTAAGAGACTCACAGTGAAGGGGTAGTTATCCTAGATCGCCTATCCACTTACAAAACACACTGAGGGATTCTGACCTGGTAAGGACAGCTATAAATCCTCAGAAGTAGTCACAAGAACAACACACCTAACTCGGGAATGGTCACAAGAACACCACAAAATTCAGCACTGAGGTTCCTTCATTTTTCATTCACTACAAACCAAGTACTAGCATGCCCCAAATTCAAACAGAATTGAGGATGAGACCAATAGTGATCCTCCTCCTAATCTTGGCTCAAATATGCCAGAGTAATTTATTTTGGAATCATAATCTAATTTTTTAGCAGGTTTCAATAAAAGCAGCTATAGAAAACATGTCTCAGAAGGAAAAAAAGGCCCAATTATTTCATGTAATGGAATTAAATGTACAGTTAACAAAGATTCTGTGGAATATTTTATATGACATGACCCATGCTTTCTAGCCAAGAGAATCACAGTGACCCTCAGGCCTTGTTCTAAAGCAAACCCTTAAATGTGCCTGAAGGCAAAGAATGAAGTCAAAATGAAAATACTTTATTTTGGTTTGTGTTTTTAATTTACGAAAACTTGTTCAAAGGAGTTCACACACCACAGCCTCAGCAAGCTGAATTTCCATGCACCTCTTATCACTGCTTCACATTTGGCCTTGTTTCTCTAAACTATGAGCCAGAACCAGGCCACCATGAACTCCCAGAGGAAAGCTCTGCGTCATCATGTGCAGGACACAGAGCTGCACTTCCCCACTCCACTCTGTCCACTCGGTGGAAGAGCTCAGCTTGGGAGTGGGCTCCATGCCCTCACTGTCTGTGGATGTCACATTGTTCTGCCTCATACAAAGAAAGATAAATCCTGCCAATGGTTTTATTTGAATAAATTGTTTAAAATCTAACGTACAATTTCAAAAGCAGAGAAGAGTAAAATAAGCAGAGAATCTGTTCTATGTCTGAAACTTTAAAAATAAGCAATATTTAGAATATTTCTTGCATTAAGTGGAGATGGGTTGATTTTGCAGCCCATTATATTTACATCGAGAAAATGGGGGAAAAGAGAAAAAATATGAATCCAGAACTAAGAAATGGCCTAAATATGAGGAGAAATGTCAAGAGATAGAAATGACATGGAGGGAAAAATCCTAGTCCAAGAGAGCAGTACAAGGTCACAATGAATCTTTGGGGGCATGACATTATTTTAGAGTTTCTGGGTTTGCACAAAGTCTGCCATGAAGGGATGACCAGGTTATAACTCTTTCCTTATCAAAACTCAAATATTTCTATAACAGAAATGTTCCATAACATGTCAAGTCCAATTATATATGAACCAGGAAGCAAACAGATATTACAAAAATTCCTTGACAGGAATATTTGCAGAAAAATATTTCAGCCCAATTGACATTTACTCTTCATAGGGCTAGAATAAAGAAAAAGCTTATAACTTCTTCACATTCTTCTTAACCTAAAAACATATCTATTATTAAAAGGGTTACTATATCAAATTCACACCATGCTATTTGTATTCTTTATTAGTAACAACATTTACAAACAGGACACTGACATCAAACTTTGTAATAATGTTTTTAAATTTAAATTTATTATGGCTTTAAGGAACTACGGAATTAGGCATCCAAGCTCTTTTTAAATGATGACATTTTTTAAATTATCCATTTCAAAGTACTGTTCAATGTTGTATACACTTTCATTTTCAATATAAAAACATGAGAACAATTTGTGATTTTATGTATTCTCACAGAGTGAAAAAGAAATGGCAAATCAAACCCCTAACCCTAATATCTGGGTAAATGAATCAAATATTTTAAAGTTGATTTGTTGTGTGTCTGTCTCTGTGTCTGTGTGTGCATACCTTTATTATAATTAACTACTATGTGAGCATCTAAAACTGATCTGAGCTCTTATTGTTGCCCGAACCCTTCAAATTTCACAATTTTATCATTTCTTCTCTATTACCAAACCTTCTGATTTAAACATTACCAGAAGTGCTGAACCAGTATGACTGTTTCTTTCTTCAGTAATATCTACTTCGGATTAGCTAGATCTAAAGCTAAGAGTGGAATCTGGCTTCCTCCCAAAGAAGCTACGATGAACTCCTATGAACATTATTTTGGATAGATGCACCCTGAGGAGTTCATTCTGTAAAACAGAAATATCTGAGGTTATCCCCAAACCCACTCCACTAGGGCTGACTTTAGAAAGGCCTCTTGAACATATAATTACAGTTTTATGCTTCACAGCAGTACATTTTGAATTTCGATAGGTCTAAATCCAAAGAAAATTAAAAAAGGATTTTCCAGGAAGCCTTTAATATTAAACCCAACTTAAATCTAAGGTGTGGTTTTAGTCTTTGACAAAAAAAAGATGTCTCTCAAACATGTATTTTTTATTCCTGATTCTGTGAAAAGGCTTCTGAAGACCAACTTTCGCTTCCATCCAACTGAGGCCCTCACCACTTGGTGCTCGGGGCTGTGTAATTATTTTGATTTTAGTGTTAAAGAACGAGTGGGGCGTGTTTTCTCTGGATGCGTTTTATGTTCCCCCAGAATATACAGCGCTTCCTTCAACCCTCCCAAGAGTCCCGAGATGGGCGGCACAGGCAAACTCTCTCCATGCTGCTGATGAGCTTCTTAGCCGACCACTTGCCAAGTTGGCTGGTTGTAAGTAAAACTATTGATACCAGAACCAAATGCTCAAGTCCAGAACTTCCATATTTTTATGCGAAAGCATCAAAAAGGTGTGTGGGTCCTCACTGATTAACAAACCTGTTGATTTTGAACATATGAATGGAATAATCCACACATGAGTTTTTACCGCTGGAGGTCGGCCACATTAATCTCTACCGAAATTGAGAGATCACTTGCAAACGATGACCATAAATTGGCCCTCCACTTGTTTCAGACAACTAAGCACCTAACTGGCCCTCACTGGGCAACTATTTTTCTGGTGGGCAAGAGAAAGGAACTTACAAACCCACAGTTGCCATGAGAGTGACGTGAGAGAAAGCTGGTAGATTCCTGTAAGTCTGGGGGAGAAAAAAAATTCCCAAGGAAATTACTAGGAAATGTAGGTAATATTTGTATTACTGTTTAGCTTTTAAACTAAGAAATGAAAAGGTCATACCATTTATTATTCCTATATGGCATATAAATGTAAATGTACCATACTATTTAAACTAGAATCGTGTAATTAAAGAAGTTTACACTTAAAACATACTTCATTTCTCTTTAGGATGACTGCTTTAAATCTAGCAAAAGAGATTCGTCATCATCTACTTTCACGTGGGGTTTAAAAGTAACTTTTAAAGGCTCAGGGGTTGGGATCTCCCCTCCTTCTTGGGGAGGATACACTGCCCTGGCCTCCTTGGGGTCTGTCTCACTGAGCTCCTCAGTGTAGAGCTCACCGACAGGGCCCAGAGACTCGCTCCTGGAAATGATGTCCACACCCATCTCCCTGACCTCTTCAGGACCTTCAGCCACAGTTCCGTCCTTAGCTTTCCGAAGGCCAGGCATCTTAAAAGCTTCCCTCGAGGGAGCGGCATTAGAGATAGATTTCTTAAATCTCTCCCCTGACTGTTTGAGCCTCTCCCCTGACTGTTTGAGCCTCTCCCCAGACTGTTTGAGCCTCTCTCCCCCCGTCTGCCTCAACCTCTCTCCTGACTGCCTCAACCTCTCTCCTGACTGCCTCAACCTCTCTCCTGACTGCCTTAGCCTCTCTCTCCTCTCCGGGGTCACTATTCTAGTTCTAATTCTGTTGACTTTCTTGTCAAAATTCTGCCGAGTCTTCTGCATGTTTTCTTTGGAAAATGCCTTTTTGATATTATCAATGCGCTCCTTGCCTGACTTTCTAAGCCTGGAAGATTTGCTTTCTTCAACGTAATATTCTTCATCCGAAGACAGATCTATTGGGGGATCAAAGATCTCCTCCTCTTCCTCCTCTTGATTCTCAGTTAAGTTTTTGTCTTTAACAATAGACAGGGATGTCGGACACCGAATCTCCTCCTAAAGGAGAAAAAAAGAAAGCATGGTAGAGATCAGTTCTTTTACTTTCTGCAACACCTTTTAAATCTCCTCTGCAGGCTGTGTATCCTCTGTCCTCTCCTTAAAAGTTGGTATTTCATTGTGTTTCTCTCTCCTTGGCCCGTTTTTCTTCTTCATCTCCCAAGCTCACCTCCCGAGCAACCTTATCCGCTCCTCTGCCTTCAGATCCAACTGTTAGCAAACTTACAAATATTTTCTCTTCACCTCTGCCCTTCTCCTAAGATAAAGACACATTTTTAAATAATGGACAGACTTCTCCATGTAGATGTAACACAGGCATTTCAAACTTACCATGTCCAAACCTCAAGGCCCATCATCATTCTCTCCACAGCGACTTCTTTACTTCTTCAATACCCATCCAGGTGCCACTTAGCTAGAAACCTCAGAATCATCATCCCAGATATTTCCTCTCCTCCTCAGGCCATATCCAACTGCTCACTGAGTACTGTCTATAATACCGCTTAATATTCCTGTTCCCTCCTTCTTTCTCTTGGCCTCTACCAATGTCTTAACTCAGGCCCTTGTCACCTGGGCCCTGAAATTGTGCAGTCTCCCTACCTCCAAAACATCACTTAAGCATTTCCTGAGGAACACTTCTAAAGCACAGTTCTGATCACATCCTTTCTCTACTTTAAAACTTTGGGGGAGCTCACCAATACTCAAAAGGATAGCGTTCGAATTCTTTAGTATGATTAGAAGGCTCTTCAGTTTGAGCTAAACCACTTTCCCGCACCTCCAGTCCAGCAACACATGGCTGCTCTCAAGTCCTCAGACATACAACAAAAACACTATATACACGGTTCTTGCTACTGTAAATGCCCCTTCGTCTCTTTTCAGCTTTGCAAAAAATATATATATATCTTTCTTCAAGAATGGATTCAATGTCCCCAACTTCCCCCAAGAGGACAATTCTGCCTCCAATTTACACCAAAATGTCATGTGCATACCTCTATTTATAGCATTTATCATAGTTTGAATTGAACTGGAACTCTGCTTATTTATAAATGTCTCCCTGAGGCTTTCACTCAATGGTAAGTTCCATAAAAGCAGAGATGTGTCTTATT
>NW_011888904.1:4466953-4480282 GCF_000151845.1 Pteropus vampyrus | reverse complement strand
AGAGAGGACAAGAGAGGTGGCAGGAGGGCCAGACCATGTAAAGGCTCTGTAACCGATATCAAAGACTATGGCTCTTATTTTGAGTGGGAGAAGAAGCCTTTAAAAGAGTTTTGAGGAGAGTAGTGACATGACTTGACCTCTGTTGTAAAAGGCTCACTCTGTTGAAAATAGGCAAGATAAGAAGCAAGGAGAACAGCTGGAGACCACTGGGATTAATCAGATGAGAGATGGATCAGGGTGTTGGCAGAAGTGGTGCTGAGAAGTGGTCTGATTCTCCATCCACTCTGAAGTTAGGAGTCAGCAGGATTTGCTGTTAGATTTGGATGTGGAGTGTTAGAGGGTGTCAGGGATAATTCTCAAGCATGTGGCCTAAGCAAGTGAAGGGCAGATTTGCCATTAAATGACAAAGAAAGCAAGAGGAAGAGACTGGAGGGGGAGCATGTGATGTGAACATGATGATTGTGAGATGCCCAATGACATCCAAGCAGAGATGTCAAGTAGGCAGCTGAGTATGTAAGTCTGGAATTCAGAAGGGAGGTCTGTACCAGAGAGAAAAATTTAGGAGTCATTAGCATAAAGATGAAATTAAAAATCATGAGACTAGAGGAAAGACGTCTCCAAAATATTGAGTGAATAGGTCTATACGTTGCTATTCAAAACTCTTGTATATTTTCAAGCAATGCCTCCGATAAGAGCCTAATATCCAAAATATACAAAGAACTTATATAACTCAATAACAACATAAAACCAAATGATCCAATCAAAAAATGGACAGAGGACCTGAACAAAATTCTTGAGACTAAGGTGTGTTTCAGAATTCAGAATATTTCAGATTTGGAGAAAATGTCATATATAACATTCTCAGTGAGATCTTGGGAACAAACATTTTTGTGGCAGGAAATATGAATATTAACTCTAAGGGGGAATTAAAGACTGTAAATGGCTTTATGCTAATTCGGGGCAGATTTTGCCACCAAATGAGTTCAGGTCAAGCTAGGTCTTGCTGCCAAATAAGTTACAAATTATTTTTTACTTTTAGAAATGTTTGGATTTTGGTGTTATAAATATATTTTGGACTGGTAAATAAGAAGAAAGATGAGAAAGAACCAAAAGGAGAAATATCAGCCAGTGAGGTTGGAGAAATCTGAGAGAGAAGGACCTCCCAGAAGCCAAAAGAAAACAAGTTTCAAGAAGAGAGAAGGGACCAACTGTCAAGTGTGTCAAAAGGATAAGGATGAGAACTGAACTTGGGAACATGGCAGACACTTGTCACTTTGAGAACCAGCACAGAAACATAGCTGCTAAAGAAACCCAAATCACTATTTAGTGATTATTTCTAAAACTAAACGTTTAAAGATCATGAGACTTTTAACTAAGCCCATGAGTTGAAATTTCTAAAAGAAACTGTGCTCTTAAGATCCAGATTAAATTTGTTCAAAAAACAAAAAATGAGTAACTATGTAAGAAATACACTTACATGTATTTTGAAACCTATCAGCCTGATAGTCAAGAAGGTACCCCTGGAACCTTATCTCTTTGGATACTTATTTAAAATTAAATTCTTTGGCTATAAGATTGGAAAGTTTAGGACCTTAAAAAAAAAAAAAAAAAAGGAAGGTGGGTGTCTCATAGCTCTCTGATGAATCAGAAACAGCAAAATTATTCCTCTCCTTTCCTGACACCTGCTGCAGGGCATAGCTTTAACAATGCTAAGTGGGCTGGTATGGCCCAAGAAGGTATAATTAGAAAAAGAAAGAGCCATAGAATAATTACTGCTTGGTAGTGGGGAAAACCCTCAAGATCCTGCTGTGAGATCAGATATAGGTTAACTCAGGAATCACATACACTGTTTCAATTGCACAACAAATTATATAAAAGCAGTCTTTAAAACAAAACAAAAGAGGCAGAGTCAGAGAAAGTACTTGTTATGTGGATGTTTTTGTTGCAACCCTTGTGAGTCAGAGATGCCATGAGTCAATGATGAATATACTGTAATAATAATTGAAGAGTACAAGGTTGAATCCCAGTTGATTTCCGAATATAATTATTACATGTAAAATGATGATTTTTCATAAAAAAATGAGTACTTTCGGTCAGAGTAAAGTGGCTGTGATTGAACATCATAGTAATATAGTTAGGGGAACTTGGAATATATAGATGTTTGGAACTTATTATTAGGGAATGGCCAAACATCTCATTTGGCAACCACAGTCATGTGGTTAGTAAGCTAAATCATTAGAAGATATGGCGAGACTCTGGGCTTACATGATGAGAAGGTCATCAAGGTGAAAGTGTTCAAAGAGAAATGATAACTGTATGAGAAATAATAAATAGTTTTTTTAATGCTGATGTCCAGGAGTAAGTGAGAGCTCAGCGATACACAACAGTGGGAGATAAAATGCCAAGAAAGATTGCCACCAAAAGATATATCCAGGGAAATCTTTTTGAGGAAAGACCCAAATGTAAATGAACATACACTATAGCTGAATTGCTCAGCTTCAAGTTAATTTTAGTTAAAAGGGGCATTCTCAATATAACTACTTATACATATTAACTATGAGAATGAATTATAAGAATTAACTTTAACTCTAAGAATAACCATGTGAATACTGTATGGTGTTCTAACATCTCGTGAATCATCAAATCCGAGTTCTATATCCATTGTAATTTCCTTTATTTTTTCTCTACAAGCTCTCCCAGTTATCACAGACAGCAAGTGCTTACTGACGAACTGGGCTTTCTCTGAGCAACTTAATGTTACAGAATGCTCAAAGCATTCTATCTTACAAGAAAAGAGATCTGACCTAAACTAGAGCCTTTCAGTTGCTTTTTTATACTATCTTCTACTGGATCAAGTAATTATGGGAGTTCAAAGAAAGGAGAGAAATAGCAAGTTTCGGAGAATTAATAGGTGAATATAGAACTTTACAAACAAGAATTATGTCAATAGACAAACAAGAGTTAATTAGAACTTTTCAGAAACTTCTTTGCTCTAGCCTCTCTAAATCTTGATGGGAACCTAGTCCGCTCCTGGCACAAAGATTCTCAGGAAAAATGCTGGATACCAAGAATGTTTGCTAGTATGTCCCATGCAAGTGCAGGGTGACATATACCCATTACTGTTAAGGCCCGTGGATACTGCATTCTCCAATACCAAATCTAGATCCCCAGGACACACACTAACACTGAGACTGGCCTCTAGAGTAAGGTGACTGATTTCTTTCAAATTTTTAAGTCTGAAGTAGGGCTTCCAGGGACCTGGAAGGAAAGGGAAATGGTAAAGGACTTCAAATAGCATAGTCCAACCCATCTACTTTTGAAATAAGCAATACTTCTCTCTCTTCCCTATTCTTCCTCCTAAATAACCCACAGCCTCTTTAAAAAAAAAAAGTCCAAAATACCACTCACTATCAGTCAACAGAGGGCTATGGAGAATTGACTAATGTGTAAAGAACTGCTGTGGGGAGTTATCGCCCACATCCCTAGTGTCTTACAAATATCTGCCTACATAATCCAGCTGTGTTCCTATTGCATTTCGTATTTATTCTTCTAGGTTTATTTCCTATGCATATGGATAGCAATCCATTTTAAAAATACAGTGTGATAACACTGTATATGTACACCAGCAAACATCCCTGAATACATTACCGATTTTATATTTAGAACAAATTCTTTGACATGAAATTTTGGGGCCAAAAGGTTTGTGAAGTTTTAAGGTTTTTAATACACACTCACAAAACCACCCTCCAGAAATGTTGTACCAATTAATACTCCTATCAGCAGAACACTGAAGTGCTATGTTTTCTCACCCTTAACCTTCAAGTGTATATTTTAGTAATTGCAAATATTTAAAGAAGTGAAAGTGAAATTCTGCTCATTTATTTTGTCTTTTGTGAGCTGTCTGATCATGACTTTCTCATTTTTCTACCATGACAGGAGAGTTTAACTTTTTCCTTTTGATTTGTAAGTGTTTTAAAATATATTATAGATATTATGCATTTCCCATGAATATGCTGCTATTTCAAAAAATATGAGTGTCAATGGTACAGTAATATAGCAACTTAGCTCAATATACAATGCCACACAAAAACCGTTAAATCAGCTAAGTAAAATGACTTTGTAATCAAAATAAGGAATCACTTATGTGACTCTGTCTGTATAACTATAATAAGAAAAATAACAATTGCCTGATTCACTATGAAATAGTTTATTATTGTGACTCATATCTAAAAATTCCAATACACAGATTATATTGTGAAAAGCTTATATATTACTGTTTAAGGCTTTCCTGGCTCTCCATAATAATAATAAAAAACACAAACTGTGAAGCTACTAGTCCTCAGTTTCCTTCTTTATACAGTTCAAAGGTGTTTTAAACTAGAGGCTTCTCAGGTCTCTTCTAGTTCTAACATTCCAAAGTCTCTGAGAGGGCATCACACTAATATGGCTGATATGCTGAAAAAAACCTTACCAATATTAAGTTTCGAAAGCAAGAAATAGCCTCAGCCATGACCCACAGAGTTCATATTACACAAAATGGTTCAGAGGTTCAAAATGCTGATGATAGTATGTTAACATAGAAATGGTTTTACACTGAGGTCTCTGCTGAGACAGAATTCCACTACACGAATACATACCTATACATATACATAGTTTAAGATGCAACGTTGGAAACCTCGGATAGGACTCGTTGGCAATTAAAAGAGCTGAAGGATTGCAGGAGCAATTAGGGTAAACTCAAATGCAGGCTTACCTGGAAGATCACCACACGAAATTTGTTCTTCTTCATTATCTCCTCTTGCTTTGTTTCAACTTTTTGAACGTGAACTTGCTGCTTCTCCACCCGGGCCTTCACGTCTTTGATGTGAGCGCTGACTTTTCGGGTTTTTTCAAACAACTTGTTAATGACATAGCTTGTATTGCTGTGTGACTGGGAAAACTTCAACAGGTCGATCTGGACAGATTTGATGGCATTTTCCATTCCCCTGTGTCTCTCCTCTATTCTCTTCTGGCTCGCCTGCACGCTGTCCACAATGGCGGCAACTTTGTCCAACACAGTCACGATGGTAAGGGCAGCGTCTTGGTCTTCATCATCTGTTACACTTGACAGGCGATTCTGGTGGATCTTATCAGCACTTGAAGCAGACCCGTTATGTTCCATTTTATTTATTTCTCAGTGAAAGGTGGCCTACCACGATCAATGCTGGCACTTGGAGCAAAAAGTTAGCTTAAACAGGTGACAGGGTTGTTTAAAGAGCTGGAAGCCCCACCCCTGGAGACTGGTCAAGTATTTATAACTACAAATACCCATACGTGACTGTTCTGCAACATGAACCCTTGCAAAGCACTGGGGACTGTTCCAAACATGCTTATCGACTGACTAAGGGACTCAAATAAGACTGCGTGTATGGAAGAGGAAAGCTTTTTTCAAAAAAGTTCACTAAAGCCACCATGTTACTAACATTAAGCATAGAAGCCAAATGACCAAAACTGCAAACTCCAAATGTTGGGTGAAGTTTCTGTCTTTAGATAATTTCCAGTAGTATTTGTAAAAGCAAAAGGGAATTCTGAACTAAAATCTGCTTTTTCTATTAATTTCATATATTAAATGCACTGACATATCAATATCAAAGAATGTAGTAAATAAACACACCGAAAGAGACCATGTAGTGAAAACATTATATTATAACATGCTTTTCCAAATCAAATATTAAAATTAATATTTAATTTTGAACATATTAAATTCTACATGCATACTTCTGAATATCTAAACTACATGTTAAACAGCTGAATACACTCTACTCACACTGCAGATCTTTAAACATCACTATCTATTAGTATAGCTATTACTACAGGACGAATTTAGATAGAGGTCTTAGGTAATTTTTAAGCTCACTTCAAGAGCACCAATCATTAACAATCATTTTTGCATTTTATTCACAAACACTGATACAATTTATTTATGTTAAAGCAAGTATTTTCTTTAAAAATTACTGTGTATTAAAGTGGTTTAACTGAAAGAATAGGCTTTATTCCCATCTGTTTGTTATACTATTTCCACAATATCTAAATCTACTTTTCAGTGATCTCTGTTCCATCATTACTACCAGATACTTTTTTGAATTATCAGAATTACTTTTCAAAGAGAGGAATAATCAAATTCCAGTCCATACATCTTATAAATATTTTACATCTAACACACACAGCTTTACAGTTCATGCGATAGGCAGTGTCTAAAAAATCAGTTACTAAATCTCGAAAACATTTAAATGTTTATTTAAACACAGTGCCTTCTAAATTTTGTTTTGTAAGAAAAGTAATCTGTAAACATCTTTACCTTTAGTTCATGCTTGGTCATTTGCTGTGGTCATTGTGGAAGAAGTGGGTATGACTTTGTAACCATTTGTGAAGTGGTCCATCTTTGCAAAAATATTACATTCCATGGGTAAAGAACAAGTCTTAGAATTACCATGTGGTACAAATTTGTGAAATCAATTTTTGTATTTAAAAACAGAAAACAAACTCTACTAAACAGTCCAAAACTGTCGTAGCTGAATATTCTAAATACGAGCCAACAGTACTACACTAAAAAAATGTCCAAAAATAAGGCCTCTGAAATAAATATTTCCATTCTTTAAAAAAAGACATAATAAATGTACATCACATGGTCAGTGTAAATATAAAAGTCATCATTTTAAACCATTCTGGATGACGTATCTGAAGTAAAATGACCTAGGTTTTGCTTCTGTCGTCGTCCTCTATTATTTTTAGGGCATTTTCTGTTGAGTTAAAAAAGAAGATAAGAAAATGTCATTTTGTTTAGGATATTTCAAATGTTTCCAAAGTAGTGTACATTTCACACATAAAGCCATATAGCATATCATCACATGAAAAGGAAACAGGATGCTATTTGATGCAAGACAAGACGAGGCCCGACACATCAGACGGCCATCCTCCAGACAAAGCTGGGAGATGAGAGGGTTAGATACATGATGCAGGTATGGACACAAGCGAAATTCATTCCTGGGGTCTCTACTACTGACTTGCATCCCAAGAAGAATCCTCATCCTGCCTCTGGCCCAGCAAACTCCCTGCCACAGTGACTGATAACATATAAACCCGTGACAGTAGAAAAGATCATGGCCTACATACTTTCCTCCCGAGATGACAAGAACAGTTTAGATGAAAGGAGAAATCAGGAAGAAATATGCTTATTTAACTTCCGATATGAATACATAGGAAATACCTAAAGATTGTAGACAATGACTCAGAAGAAGTCCTTCTATACCCTGCTTGGGCAAACCACAAAACCCAATAAAGAACAGCCGTGCTGGGGATAAGGGGTATTCCTGGACTCTGTTCTCACTTTACCATACATGCTTCTCTACCGTGGTATAAATCTCATTGTGTTATGGCTACACTTGTGCCTGCCCACTAGAATGGAAACATATGAGCTCTTACTATGCACAAAGCGCTGTGCTACACTATGTGGAATAAAGAGACTGAGATGACGCCTGACAATTCTGAGCTTGAGCTCTGCTAAAAACTAGCTGTGCAACCTCCTTTTCCTACATATAAAATATTAAGAGTTGGACCAACCTCGCCAGCAAGGAATTTATAAACTAATGCAATAAAATCTTGAGATGGTGAGTACTCCTAAAGTTCCATGGTTTTATTCAAAGAACACTGCTTTGCCTTGATTTAAAAGCATCGATGGTAATAGCTCCGTTTTATACACTGTTTCTCACAAATTTTACCTAATTCTCATAAAAATACTCTGAGGGAAAAGTGCTGGAATCATGTCTATTTCATAAATGGAGAAACTGGTCGAGAGGTCAAGCGACCTCTTTAACTGTCACTAATTCGCCATGACCTTGGAAAAGTCCCAACTTCCTGGGGCTATGGTTTTTTTCATCCATAAATTAAGGGCTAGGATGGTATTCAAGGTCCCTGCCAATCTGTTATTCTGAGTCTAAAAACATGAAAGAAGATTCCAAATCTAAAAGATGAAAAGTTTACTCATGCGGCCTTGGTAAGTGGGTCAGGGGAACATCCTTTTAAAGGAAGATTCCTCACATGTAACAGCTACCATGGGATAAGTGAACAGCTGTTCCGTAATGGATTGCGTGGGAGAGGCACTCCTTAAAAATTCATAATTATCATATTCTAAATTCAAGACAGCAAGATAGTCTAGGGGAGAAAATACCACAATAAAAAGGCAGGCCTCAAGGAAAGATCTATGATAAACTCAATGAAATGACCCTTCAGTCACGGAGACGGTGGGCAGTGAAAATACCATAACACAGTTAATAATACCCTGTGATGTCTAAGTGTCTGTGAAGAAAGCAAATGGGTTTGGGGTACAAACTGCAGAGTACTAACTTGAAGACTTCCCATCAGGTCATTTTAATTTAATACTTGAAGATTATAGCACACTGAGAACAGAAGCTCAGAGCTGGATAAAAGGCTGGGTTGGGATTCGTAAAAGGGCTTAACCATCTCTACGGTCTTGGGTAAGGTACCTCCCATCTCAGGGCTTGTCTCCTCACTCCTCTAGAATGAAGCTGAACTCATAAGTTGCATCTCACTGACTCTAACATCCTTGGACCTTCTTAAAGACGACACTACCATGTGGCCTCAAAATCTTCCCTTACCTTTACCTTATTTCTTTCACCTTCCAAATCATTTATTACCCAACTTCTGCTTTACTCTAAGTATGTCCTAAATGGTCTCCCCGACCTCACATTTCCTTTCCTCCAATGATTTTTGCAAATGACCCTCAGATTAATGCTGAAAAAAATGTTTCGTATGAAATTCCTCCCCTGTTCAAAATCCTGAACTGCTACAAAACCAAGTGTGAACCTTGCTCTCCATGCAGTGGTCACACTTGGCAAATCTATTTCCCAAAGTGACACAACATGGACCTTCCACTAGATGGTTCAGTGAAAAGAAAAATGGTTTGGGAATCAGGCAGCACTGCATTCAAGTCCAGGCATTTCCACTTACTGGTTTGGATGAGCACACACAAACGACCATACACAAATTCCTTAACCTCTGAGCCTATATTAAACAGCCACGGACAGGCCTGCTGTTGCATGTTTTTTCCATCTCCTCTTTCTGCTGTCATTACTTTTTATATCATTACGTCCCTACTTTTAATCGACTGCCCAATTTTATACTCAATAGTCTTGCCTAAGGGCACATCTTCTGTTCTATAAAGTCCACTGACTTTAGTGCCTAAATTTTATAACAAATATCTGTTACTCAGAGAACAATTTTTTTTTTATCATTTCTAGATTTATCATTTCAGCTCCAGATGGCTGAGACTACTGGAGGTCTGGCCTCTATCCAGCCTTGGAGAGAAGAGCCATAAATCCATTATGGCCTGCCAATATCTGCGCTTGATGTACTCCAATCCCCTGCCCAGAATAATGCAGAAGAGTATACAGATGTTGTTTATGGGATTTCTAAACCATACCTCAAAGGAGGTAAGGAAGAGGTAAGCAAGAAGAGACATGAGGCTGGAAAGAATAAAGACAATATGAACTCAATTTGCTTTGACTTTTCTCAGGTCCAGTTCAGTTCTGACTTAGATATTTCTACTCAGTATGAAAAATACCTGTTTTCTGCCAACTGCACTCTAAGTAACCTAATTTGGTGTTTTAGTTATGAGAAACTCCAATAGTTTTAGTTAAGACAGATAATTTTAAAGCTTAATAGTTATGACTGTATTCCAGAAAATGAAATAACATTAAGACAATGACATAATAAGAAAAGTAGTTTTCTTTAACCTCTGGTTTCTTCCTTTCTTATTGTATTTACTATGAATAAAGTATATTCTTAGGGCATAAAACATCTTGCTGGGCTTAAAAACTTTCAATGTGGCTCTTTGGTGCATGTGTAGACCATTCTAAAAATTCTGCTACTAGCATTATTGTCCCTGAATGCAGTTCTCAGAACTGCCACACAGTTCTAAGATCCCTAAATTCTTTTATGCCACTGAATATTCTCATGCTCTCTCTGCCTGCAGCCTAGATAGACCTGTAACCCTGGGAATGAGTTCTTGTCCATCTTCTAAAGAAGCAAGATATGGAGAGGGCAGATCCACATGGAATGTCAATGAACTGATACTAGGATTTTTAAATAGACTGGTGGACTTAAAGCCCCTACCATTTTGAGTGTGCTTCAAGGTTCTTCTTTAATTTAAGAGCTACCCACACCTCTGATTTAAAGATATTATTTCTTAGGTCATCACCTACCTTGTTATGCACATGACAATTGCTACTATAATGGCAATCTGTACAGCTCCAATAATTGCTGCAATAAGAACATGAGTGAGCTTTTGCCTACTTGGCACTACATAGAGAATACTAAAGTCTGTCTTTTCACAGTGCTGTCCAGTGTAACCAGATTCACATCTGAAAAGGGGAAAAAAAAAGATTCCTGTGAGAATTACAACTTTCAATAATTCTAGATTTTAAAATTAAAAGATACAAAAGAATAATAATTTTAAACAGGAATAAAAAATCAGGCACTCTCTCACCATCTGAAAAAAATTGCCATTTCTGTTATTGCCTTTCATTCTTTTTGATATGTCTATTTTACACAGTGCTTCTTTCCTCTATCATTATATCACATTAAAGTTGCTCAATAGTCTTTATTACCTTCATTCAAAAATAGATGCATAATCTATTATTCAGTGGCTAAAATAGAGCTAACTTATTTATTCCTTGTTCTAAATCTAGGAATAAATTATTTTTCATTTTTCACAATTATAAATTAGGTGTGGTGAATGTGTAGTTTTTTCTTTCTTTTTTTTTTTTTTAAACCATTTAACTTGCTTTAATGTTTCTTCACAAATGGTGAAAAATACTGAAGTACAGACAAGGAATAATCATAATGTTGTGGCCAACATTATAAATACAGAATTATAAATTTAAAATATTTTCTGGTTTAAGAAACAAATCTGGTAGTCAGTGCAGCTCTGCGGGGTCTCTGCATCTAGTAGGGCCGGCCTCTGTGTTCCTGACGGTGCTCGCCTTTATCCATTTTTCCAGGTCCTCCATGCCCGCCTCTTCCTCCCATCTGTTCCATTAAAGGTCCAGGGGTACCCCTAGGGCCACCTCATCTTCCTCCACCAAAGCCATATCGGTCCATGCCCTGGCCACCACAGAAGCCACCTCTGTCTCCACCATGGTCACTTCTGAACATTCCACCAGGACCACCTTGGTCCATGAGGCCACCTCTGCATGCCACCGGGGCCACCTCTGCCTCGGTCACCACCTGGGGGTAGAAAGGGTGGCGGGAGGAAGCCTTCAGGCTTTGGGGCCTTACACTGGTTGCATTTTGTTCTCCAGGTGAAGATCTGGTTTCCACACCCAGATTGGGGCACTGCCAGGCTCCAGGTCGGTGCTGGAGTTTTCTCCTGCAGAAGGGTTGCCCTAGGAGCCTCGAAGCCCTCTTGTGGGGAAGCCATCTCTCTCCTCCATGGCCTCCCATGCGACCCATGGGTCCCCCAGGACATCTTGGGGCCCTGGACTCCACAGAGCAGGGGTGGCATCTCCCTGCCCTCACAGGGCAGCATATCCCCCCACATGCTGTTCATTGGCGGCTTCTTCTGAGCAAGAGAAACTTTCAGTTTGCTCCCTTGAAAATCTTTCCCAGCAAACCACTCCACAGCAGCCTTGGCAGTCGGTGGGTCTTCAAAGGACACCGTAGCATCACCTTTGGGCTTTCCTGTTTCCTTGTCCAAGTAGATATGGATCGTGGAGTGTCTAGTTCTCTTGTTCATCTTAACAACTCCGCACTGCTTAAAGAAGTCTGCGAGATCATCTAGAGTCACAATGTCATTTAATCCTTGCACATAAATTGCACTGTTGTCAGAGTCTTCATCTGGATCGACAGATGGGCTAGATCAAGATCTGGTCCTTCGTCCATGGGTCCTCCAGGCTTCTTGAAGCCACCTCACTCTCCAGTGCTGCCCATTGCACCGTGTCCTCCTTCCCGCCCACCTCGGCTCACACCTCCACCATCAAATCCTCCTCTGCCCCTGCCCCAGTTATCAGGGTCACTCACGCTCCAGGTTCTCTCCTCGTCCGGAAAATCCTCCAGACTCCTGCCCATAAACACCCATGCTACTGGGGGTGGTCCTGTCCATATGAATTCTGCTGCCTGTAGCTGCTGCTCTGTTGGCTATATTGACTTGGAGCCTGGCTGTAGGATTACTAACTAGTGGGCAGCTGCTGCCCATAGCCACTTTGTTGTCCATAGCTGCTAGGCTTCCCATAGGTGTTCTGCTGCGAGAAACTGCACTGGTCATAACTAGTCAGCTGTGCAGAGGAACAGCTGGTAGGAGGATAGGATGGTGGTGCCGTGACTGGCTGCATGCAATAACTCCCAGGTACCTGCGTATAACCGTAGTTACTCTGTCCATACCCCAGGCTGGGCTGGTTATAATCCTCTGTGCTAGATTGAGGCTGACTAGTCTCAGCAGATTTGTTACCATCCTATGGTCTTGCAGGAGCAGAGGCTGCTGGCTGTTGCCCATAAGCCAGGCAAGCAGGCTGAGTGCCATATGCAGACTGAGCTGCATAGGAAACCTGAGTGGTAGTTACCACAGTGGTAGTGGTATCATAAGCACCAGTGCCAGACCCCTGAACAGGCTGACTGTATGCTTGGGGGGCAGTTGAAGTAGTATAATCTGTAGGAGGCTGTCCATAAGACATTGCACAGGCTGTGTGCTCTTACATCACAGTGGTCTGAGCCTGGGTACAGCTGACATCAGTGGGCTGTCCAGAGGTTCCATAACTTTGTTGCCCATATGCCTGGCTGGTCTGTGCATATCCTTGAGTGGGTTGGGCAGTAAGAGCACTGTAGCCCCACTGGGCTGCAGCCTGACTGTAGGTACTGCAATCCATGGACGCCACTTTCTCTCCTTATACTTTTCAATATTTAGTGTTATTCCTTAGGCTAGATACTTGGAAATGAGATTACTGAATAAATAGGTATAAACATTTACAGTTCTTTGAACATAGCACCAAATTATATTCAAGACACCTTTCACTGTACATAATGTAATCATTTAAGATGCAGAAGGGAGATGAAAATAAGTTATTAATAACAGAAATGGAGACAAGCAGTCAAGTAGGTGTTAATCTTAGAAATTATCTAATTCCAATTAAAAGTAAATTAAAAGGCAACAACATAAGCTGATAATAATAATATGATAGGGGAAAACATTTAAGATGTTTAATAGAAAATTTACAATTTCAACTGACAGAAGTGCAATGTATAAATTAGCTAGCTTTCAGATGGAACTGATCAACAGAA
>NW_011888904.1:4464070-4466368 GCF_000151845.1 Pteropus vampyrus | reverse complement strand
TACGTAAGGGCACTATCAAGAAGGTGAAAAGATAACACACAGAATGGGAGAAAAATCTTGCAAATTATATATCTGATAAGAGACATATCTAGAATACATAAAAAACTAACAACTCATTAACAAAAGACCAAAAAAATTATAAAATGGGCAAAAGATCTGAACAGACATTTCTCCAAATTAAGATATACAAATGGCAAATAAGCACACAAAAAGATAGCAGCGTGATTAGTCATCATGGAAATACAAATCAAAACCACAGTAAGATACCACTTCATACTCACTAGAATGGCCAGAATCAATAAGTCGGAGAATAACAAACGTTGGCAAGGATACTGTAAGAAATGTAAAATGGTGTAGCCGCTTTTGAAAATAACCTGGAATTTCCTCAAAAAGTTAAATATACAGGTACCATTTGGCCCAGCAATTCCATTCTTAGGAATTTACCCAAGTGAAATTAAAAGATATATCCATACAAAACCTGCAACCAATTATTCAGGGCAGCATTAATATTATTAGCCAAAAAGTAGAAACAATCCAAATATTCATTAACTGGTAAGTGAATTAAAAAATGTGGTATAAATACTTGAAACTAATTGAAATAAATTTTTTCTAAAAAAATGTGGTATACAATCCATTCAATGGAATGTTATTCAGCCATAAAAAAGAACAAAGTACTGATACATGCCACAACATGGATAAACCTTGAAAACATGCTAAGTGAAAGAAGCCAAACACAGAAGACTACATATTATATGAATCCACTTCAATGAAATGTCTAGAATAGGTAAATCTAGAGGAAAAAAAAAAAAACAGATCAGTGGCTGTCTAAAACTGAGGAGGATGGGGAAATTTGAGAGGAACAGCTAAAGGGAATGGAGCTTGTTCTTGGGGTGATGAAATGTTCTAAAATTGAGTGTGGTGATTGCAGCACTTTGCGAATATACTAAAAACCATTGGATTGTTAAAAAAAAAAAAAAAGAATGAAAGAAAAGAAAATGGTAAGATCACTGACACAAAATACAATCTCCACGAAATAAAAATCAAACCAGTTGTTCAAAAGAACCACAGTTACTATTGTTATTAAATTAAAGGGAACTTTATCTCACTGGTCCTCATTAAAAGGGCACTTTCTGATACAGAGAACATCATCCTCAACAACACAGTTACATTAAAGTCCCATAGAAGTTTTAAAATAATGTCTTTCATGGTAGGCTAATGGCCAAAAGTCAAAGCTCAGTAAAATAAAAACAGTTCCACAGGGAGCTATAACAATGTCCTAGATTTGCAGCTCTCTGAGTTAAGCTTAATCCAAAGATTAAAATCAGAATATCGAAAAGAATGGATAAGCCTTATATCATTCAGGCAATCCTCCCTGGATATTATTTTCTGCAACTGAATTTGGGTTATACTCTCTAAATATCTGGAGTATTAACTTACAAGTTATTACTTCTTCATCTGCTATTTATTAAAGGCAGATTCAAGCATTTGGTACCCTACCCTCTATCCTTCATCCCACATATCCTCCACAGTAATCTCATTCACTCCCACGGCCTCAAGTGCCAATTCATTCACTTATCCATTTAACACATTTATTGAGCACCTGGCATGTGCCTGGTACTGTAGGGAGCATTTGGAATACATCAGTGAGCAAAATAGATACTGATCCCTGCCTGTTTACCCTCTAGCTGGAAGAAAGAGGATCAATAAACATGACAAGTCGATACGTATTATTCACAGAGAGAGAATGAAAGGAAATTACGAGTGTCAGGTATGAGCCAGGAAAGGAGAATTGCAATTTTAAATAAGACAGTCAGGGTCGCCTCACTAAGAAGGTAACATGTGAGTAAAGATGTGAAGGCGGTGAGGGAGTCTGCCATGTAGAAAACTGGGAGGAGTGCATATCAGGCAAAGGAAGTTAGTGCAAAGGCCCTGAGGTAGAAGCATGAGTACGTGGTGTCTCCAAGGAACAGCAAGTGTGTCTGAGTGGGCTAGACAATGGGGAGGGAAGCAGGGGACCAAGACAGAGGTGAAGGGGCCAAACTGTGTTGGAGTTCTGCACTCAGTGAGATGGAGGAGCCACTGAAAGGGTTTTAGCAGAGGAATGACATGAATTGACCTTTATTTTTAAATAAAGGCCAGCTGCTGTGCTGAATATTGACCGTGGGATACAATCAGGGAGGTTACTGCAATAATTCCAGAGAGAAAAAATGGTGGCCTGGACTAAGAAGAGGAGTGGCATTGGTGAGAAGTAATCAAGTTCTGGATATATTCTGGAACAGAGCCAGTAGGATTTCCCAA
>NW_011888904.1:4443853-4463300 GCF_000151845.1 Pteropus vampyrus | reverse complement strand
AAAGGGGAAGAATTGACAGTAGATGATAGTGAAAAGTATGTGGAAGTTCTCTTCATATTGCTTCAGTTTTCTCAGGGAACTCAGAAACGAGATCGTCGCCAAGACTGAGGATGAGAGAGGAGGTATTGACAATCAGAAGAGAAGGGGGTGAAGGTATAAAGCAGACATCTAGGCAAGGAGGAGAATGAATGGACCACAGTTACAGAATGACTGCCTGGCAGCATGTAGGTTCCACTTTGAATATAAACATCAGTGACACGAGTTAAGCTGGTGGTTTGCTTTTCAACAATAGCCATGTTCAGCTGTACGGGTAGAGGAACACAGTAGGTGGGAGGTTGGCATAGACCAAGATTATAGTTTTGTCAAGTAAGTATGATGAAGCAAGGGAGTATAATGATTGGCCATGGAATTTAAGCTGAACAAGGCAGGGATGAGGCCATGCAGCGGGTGAGGGATGCTAAAAGGTGATAGGATCAATAAATTGGAGGCCTAGAGGGGTGGAAGGATCGCAGGGTAGGAACTAGAATAAATATGCTAGAGATGAAGTGATTCCTGAATGTATGTCTTCAACCTACATCCGTCTCATGAGTCCTAAAACCAATATATAACCAGTAGTCTACTAGACAGCCATAAGTGGATACCCTACAGGCACCTGAAATCAAGCATATTAAACTGAATACATCATCTTCCACCAAAATCTCTTCTTTCTTCCCATTGTATTTGCTCACTCGATTTTTCCTTAGTCCAGGAAACTCACTTGATTCTTCCTCCCCACTACCCTCCACCAACCCCCACATCCTCATCCTCATAGGTCACCAAAACCTATGGATTCCACCGCCTTATTGTCTCTCTGTAATGTATCTACTTATCTCGGTCCCACTATGACTCCTTCACTGAGTTCAGGCTCTCACTTCTTACTAATACATAGTCTCATAACTTTCAGTCTCCTAATCCATTTTCCACAAAGCCACCAGAGTGGCTTTCGGATCTGATCACATCTTTCTTACTAAAATCCTTAAATGGCTCCTCACTGCCTTTAAAATAAAGGACAAGCTCCTGGGTTCGCACAAATGTTCCTGTAAGACCTGCCCCTCCTCCCAAAATGTCCCCCATCCCCTTCAGCAGCCCCAAATCATCTCCTGTATATCTATATAATAGCATGTTTCATATTAAATTTAATTGCTTATTACTCGCCAATCTCTTCTACCAGCCTGCATGTTTTTTTCAAAGCAGTTTCCCTGGATCCCTAACACATTCAAATTTGAAACCCCAGTGCCAGACAAAATTTGTTACGAAGCAAGCAATAACAAACCAACAAATGAGATAATGCTAGAAGATTTTAACCAAATAATAGGGCTGCGGCTAAGTTTGTCCATCCCTGCCCGTTTACTGTTGCCCAGATACACCCACCTACTAGTAAAAATGCATGTAATGTTATTTATTCTTGGAGACACTGTAAATACTTAAATGAAAGAAAAAGGTCAAGTGCTTTTTAGGGGTTGGTAAGTGTGCAGAAAGAGATTTTTTAAGAAACACCTCTGGTCTGGAAAAAAGGGAAAAGTTGATTATTATTATATGTCACTCAAAAAAAAAATATTACTGAGTAGCTGCTGGGCTAGGTTCTATGCTAGGCATGGGGCAGAGTCCCTAACCTAATGGTACGTACAGTCTAATATCATCACTATTTATTAAATACATACTGTGTTTCAGGCATCATGCTAAGCACCTGACATATTATCTCATTTAATTTTAACAATAGTAGGAGGTGCTATTATTATTATAATTTTAGAAATGAGGAAAACGAGGCTTAGCAATTTTAAGTAACTTCCAAAGAGTATAGCCAATAATTGGCCCATCTGATTCTAATGCTTTTAACCACTATACTATTCAATCTTCTTTCTGTCAATTACTAAAATACTACAAAGTGACCTGGTTATCACTTCATTGTCAGGACATCAAGCTCTCTTATTCCTCACTTAGGTATCTTGAAAGCTGTCCCATCCTAACAGGACAATACAATCTGAACTATCAAGATATGTATGCCACAGTGAGACACACAAGGAATCCATTGTAAGATTTTGTTTTAAAATTGGTCTAATGTTATATATCAATTATATCTCAATATTAAGTAATTAATTTTTAAAACTGGCCTGTTCTTGTTTGTGTAGCTGTATTTTTTAAATTTCAGGGACGTGGTGGGGGTAGCTAGTCTCCTTCAAAGACCAGGAGAACTTTCAATCAGAAAAAATCCCAAAAGCTTACATTTAATAAACAACTATTTAATAGTTTTTTGGTGTTTTGTTTTGTTTTTTCATCAAGAGGAAAATGAAAGAGTCAGAAAGGAGCTAGAGAAGTAGAGGGAAGGCAACCTGATTGCAAACAGCCTCTTCTACTTCTCAGAGAGAAAGATTCACTGGCTTCTAAGTTGATAGAACAAAATAAAGGGTATAATATTTCTCCATGTTTTGATGTTTTAACTAAGAAAGGAAAAAAGGATTCTGGCCAAACTGCAAGAGGCAGGAGTGGGCAGAATAACAGCAATCTCCCCTTGTCTATGGAAACTGTACCTCCCTAGCTAGACCAATCTGAGAGAGAGGAGTTGTACTATCAGTAAGAAGTATAATTGGTAGACAGAACAGCAAAAAGCACTAAGGTCATTAGGTTGAGTATCAGGAAATCTGAGCTCTAGTTTTGTCCCTGCTCTATTTCCAACTCGTTCCTGACCCTAAACAAGTCACATAAACTCTCTGGAATCAGACAGGTTTACACCTTTTCCATTTCTATCTCGCACATCACACCTGGTTCTACATCCTTATCCTCTTATTTTTAGAAATCTATTCTAGTATATAATTTGAGTTACATGTTCTCTGTTCTTAACACATTCTTTAGTCCCTCAACCACTCTGTAACAGATTGCCCAAAAACCAAAATAGTGTTGGAATATGGCATATTTATTTTTATATTTAAAAATATGTTCTATTAAAAATGTAAATTCCATATTCTCAAATCCCCAATACATGGTTTTTACAGATTATTTGCCAATTTTTTCCAAATGATGCTAATTAATTTTTTTACCTCTCTACTGCAAATAAACACTACTTTTCGGTAACATTTCGTCCACATTTCATTGCCTTCTAAAGAGCAGTGACCACTGATGGAAAAATGTATCACCTCTGTTCTGGAGGTACTGACTTACCTGCAAGAAGCCTTCTGAGTAGCATAGATAAATTCGCATTTTCCATGGATGCAGTAACCATTGAGGTTTTCAGGGCAAGGCATGTGGTTTCCAATATAAACATCTTCTCTTTGATCACTAGCATCTTAAAAGAATATAAACCAGGTCAGTAAGTAGTGAAATGCAAATTGAGAAAGAAATATGGACTTTTTCAAAGGTTCTGAGACAACAAATAAATTTACTACTCTGCTGGGTAATTTGGAAAGGAAATTTATCAGATAGGGGCCTGAATAAGAAAGAATCAAGGTCTCATTATGCTACAAACAAAGCAGGTAGATTGTTTAGACTCTAAGCATCTGAAAATAATTGCAGGATGTGACCACTATGAGCTACTGCTGTTTAAAAACAATCTGCCAAAAATTAAAAAAAAAAAAAACTGAACATTTTTGTTAAAGAAATAAATGCTAGTTTCTAAAAGAAAGCTCACCTCTGTGACAGAGAGATGATATATACAACATTGGCGTTTGGAGGATTGACTTACTCTCATCGTTTACCTGGAGGCTATGAAATTGAGGCCAAAAAACGCTGGAATGGTAGAGAGCAAGTTATGGTATTCTGAAATTTTAGGATGAAAGGATTATTTTTGGAATGAAAACTAACGAACATACCGATTTTTTTCCAAATAGAATAGCTTTGCTATTCTTTTTACATAGTTTTTCTTAGTATACACTAATGTAAAAAAATTCAAATAATATAGAGGACAGAAAAAAAATTTAAATCACCTGAGATCCCTTTATCCAAAGAAAACCACTGTAAACATACTGATGAACATCTGTTCAGACTTAGGTACACTGATTTGAACTGAACTGAGTTGAAGTGAAGAAAATGCAAGTGTAGTGAATAATTCCACTGTCAGAAATGGGAAGAGGGTCAGGAAGGAAAGACAGAAAGGGACAGGAAAGATGAAGAAGACATAGGGACCCAGTCTTCAAAATAGGTCAAAATCATTCATTCATTCTCTCTCTATCCTTCTCTGGCTCTCTCTCTCACATACTCGCACATACTCGTTCACACACTTTGGAATGGATTTTTGGCCTTTTCTTTCTGGCAATGTACACGAATACATTAATCCTCAACTGTACGGACCCAGAGCTCCCCAATGTTTACACGCCTGTCCATGTGTAGGAAAAATTCCCAGGCTTCCTGCTGTTTCTATCTACAGTTCCACTTACAGATTCTGTGCATTATTAGCTGTGTGACCTTGAGCATACCACTCTCTCAGCCTGAGATTTCATAACTGTAAAATTAGGTGGTTTTGAGAGGATTATGTGAGATAATGAATGCACAATAACACTAAAACAACCAGCTAACACATCATGTAACAGCAAAGGTTTATCTCCCCAAAATACAAATAAATTGTGCTAATATAATCTGAAGAATGTTAATGGAAACAAAGGAATGAAACAGAAGGCTCTGTTTGTGTGTGTGTATGTGATGTACGTACATATGTAAGTGTGTATGTAAACACATACATGTATGTAAAAGGAGAAGAGCAAGGGAGAAGTGGGTACAAAGGTGTCAAGTGGGGGGTGGGGACTGAGAAGTAAAAATGCAGATTTTCCGGAGATTAAAATTTACATATAAAAAGGAAAAATTTTAATAATTATTAACATCATTGATAGGATAACTAAAGCAGAGATTATGTCATCCCTAACAAGACCAAACTGATGCCATTTTACTTTATAATTTATGTATTTATTGTACTAACTTATGCCTAGGAAAAAAAACTGTACTAGAATTTAAGAACTCCAACATGTAAATTCTCAATTTTAAGGATATCTCTATTTTGTGACCTTGCTCACTTCTAACAGTTAAATGAGATCAGCATTATCCAACAGAAGTATAATATGAGACACATATGTAATTTTTACCTTTTCTAGTAACCATATTTTATAAAGTAAAAATAGGTAAATTAATTTTAATCATATATTTTATTTAACCCAATATATCAAATAAAGATCATTTCAACATATAATCAATATTAATTTAAAAATTGGTATTTTATACTTTTTTCCTAAATAAGTCTTCAAAATCCAGTGAGCACTTTATACTCACAACAGATCTCAATTCAGACTCACCACATTTCAAGTATTCAATATCCACGGGTAGCTAGTCGCTACCACACTGGGCAACACAGAATAGCTGACTTATTCATTTATCATTTATTGATCATCTTCCATATAATATATAAGGTGCTCTGCTAGGTGCTGGGGATAGAAAAATAATTAAGACGTATCCTGTCATCGAAGGGCTTAGAAGGCCTCCTCCAGCTCCCAAACTGTAATTCTGCCATGACAAAAGAAATCCAGCCCTCCTTTGGGCTGCTATGCTCCTGAACACCTACTAGTCTATTACAATATTCATAATATTGTCTTACAACTATTTAGGTTTTTTAAACAGTATCTACCATGAGACTATGAGCTCCTTTGAGAATCTAGACGTTTGTATTATTCATTTCTGTATGACTCCTAACACTTAGAACACAGTACTTTTCTTGCTATGGTTTCAAGCTCAAAGTGCTATTCAATGTTTGCAATTAAGCCATAGTGACTTAAGGAACGCAACTGTCTCCCACAGCACTCATCATCCTGCAACTTCTCAGAACATAGTACTTTCATGGTGTGATACACGATGAAGTATATAATTATGGGACTACAGAGACTAAGGTTATGTACCAACCTATAAAAATAAAGTCCTATAATGTGCTTAACAATAGGATTGTATAGGTCTCTAGAGGCTGTGATAAAGTACTAATCTAACATAAAAAAGTTGTATAAACAGCAGGAAATTTCAAGAATAATGCAAAGCTAAAAGCTATCAGAGAATTCAGCTATATGACAGCAATGAAGAAAAGGTAACTAATTGAAGAACAGGATTTTGAGAAATTAAGAGACAAAGTACGGCACCAACAGCTCTTACTGAATGAATCAATAAAAGAATGTGGCATCAAGCTCTAAACAAAGCAAAGCCATATAAAACATGGACATGTCAAAAAAGACTATGAAGTCTGTGGCTGTCACAGAATCCAAATGCAGTATTCTTCTCAATGCCAACACTATTCATCCCATTATACTTGCTTACTATTTTCTGTGCACAGCCATATGCTCGGCAAAGCTACAGAAGAAATATTTTTTAAAAAGTATACATGCTATCTGCCCTTAAGAGGCTTATAATCAATTTAGGGAACTAACGTACACATGAAAAGCTTAACAATACAAGAAAAGGGGTCCCCCATAGCAGTTTATAATTAAATGCCAAAAAGTTTTACAATATTAGGTGCTATGAAATTCCAGTTGAAAGGATAACTCACCTTATTTTATTTATTTATTTATTTATTTACTTACTTACTTACTCATTTATTTGGACAATTCACTTTAGAGGACATTAAGAAAGGATTCATAGATAGGGTAGGACTTAAATTAGGTCTCAAAGCATAGATAGATTTAGATAGAGGAACAACAGAAATCAAAGGGAAGGTATAACAGACAGAATTCTCAAGAACAGGTAGTGGATGAACCTACAAAGAGCTGTACATTCAGATGGGGGAGTAGTATGAGTTAATGTTGGAAAAAATAAGGTGAAATAAGATTATGGAAAAACTTTAACTCCAAGTGAGAAATGTTCTCTTAATCATATGGGCAAGAAAGACACTAGAGGCTTTCTAGCTGGAGAGCATCACAATGACCACCACGTTTTACATAAAAAATTGAGAGTGGTTTGCCTATCACTGGTGATTAGGGGGATGGGGACTGACTGCTAATGGGTGTGAGGTTTCTTTTGGAGTTAACAAAAACAATCTAAAATTAGATTATGGTGATGCTTGTACAACTCTGTAAATGTACTAAAAACATTGAATTGCATACCTTAACATAATGGTATGTAAAGACTCAAAAAGCTGTTGAAAAAATTGGATACCAACATGTAAGATATAGGGGCAGGAGAACTAGAAAGACCAGGTGACAATTAGGTTACTACATAATCCAAACTTGTGACAAAGAAAAGCTAAGGTCAGAGCTCAGCAGTAGGAATAGATATTAGAAATGCGGACAAAATTAACATGGCTTGAAGATACTTTTGAAAAGCACTCAAAAACTCGGATCTGGAAGGGTCCTTAGAGGCCACCTGGTCTGATAAAGGAATCCTTGTAGTATTAACCCCTAAATCCTCTTTCTCCACTTCCAGAGGTAAGAAACTCAACATAATACAGTTAATTCCAATATTGTCAAACTTTCCATATGTTAAATGAAATATCTTTCTTCGACTTTGCAGATATTTCCCCATGTCTGTTCACCCCCTGACCCACTGCCCATCCATTTTTTTCTTAAGATCACACTTCCCCAGGCCCATCCTTTAGATAGTTTGCAACAACTATCTTTAAGAGTAGTGCCCACTCTTAAATGTACTAACCCCAGTACATTTAAGCACTTAGTAGAAGAGAACTGCCCCCTTTATTGAAGATGCTCTTAATACAGAATTATATAAAATGATTCTGCTCCAAAGATATACATATGGTCAATAAACACATGAAAAGATGTTCAACATCACTAATTATTAGAAAAATGCAAATCAAAACTACAAGATAGCACCTCACCCATTAGGTGCTATCCAAAAACCGGAAAATAACAAGTGTTGGCAAGGATGCGGAGAAATCAGGAGTCTTGTGCACCACTGGCAAGAATGTGTAATGATACAGTCACTGTGGAAAACAGTATGGTATTTCCTCAAAAAATTAAAAATAGAATTTCCATATGACTGAGCAATTCCACTTCTGGGTATATACTCAAAAGAACTGAAAGCAGGGTCTCAAAGAAATAGCTATAAACCCACATTCGTAGCAGCATTATTCACAGTAGCAAAATCGTGGAAGCAACCCAAGTATCCATCAACAGATGAATGGATAAACAAAATGTGGCATATACAATGGAATATTATTCAGCCTTAAAAAGGAAGGAAATTCTGACATAAGCTACAAGATGGAGAAACCTTGAAGGCATTATGTTAATTGAAATAAGTTACAAAAAGACAAACACTGCATGATTCCACTTACATGAGGTACTTAGAATAGTGAAAATCATAGAAACAAAAAGTAGAATGGTGGTTGCCAGGGCTGAGGGTAAGGGAAAATGGGAGTTATTGCTTTATGGGTATAGATCCACTTTTACAAAATGAAGAGTACTAGAGATGGATGGTGCCGACAATTACACAACATCATGAATATATTTAATACCACTGAGCTGTACACTCAAAAATGGTTAAGATGGTACATTTTACGCCTATTTCACCACAATTTTAAAAACTGGGGGGGAAAAACGCTAAATGTGAGCCTAATATCAGGAGGTTCAGTAGAGAGAATGTAGTAAGTTGAGATCAAATTTAGACGTATGGTCATCCAAAAAGTATTTTCTTAGCACCTGTTCTGTTCTAGGCACTGTTGTAGTTCTTGGAGTTTCAGGCAATGGCAATACAAACAAAATGTAAATGAAAAAGACCCACTGAAAATATAAAACTAGCACTTAAAGAAAGATCAAGGCTAGAGAACAAATTTTCGCCAAGGTGATAGCTGAGAGAAGATTAAATATTCTCAAGAAAATTAAGAAAGGAATGGAAGGGAGCAGAACAGAATTCTGGAAGAGTTACAAGAGAAAGAGCACCAGGGCTTAGAAGTCAGAAAGTCTGAATTCTAGTCCTTGCCCTGCCATTATATACAAGAGCCACAAAATCTCAGTTTCAGCTTCTTCATCTGTGATGAATATTAAATAACACAAATATGTGAAAGCACCTGGCACATAGTAGGGTGCTCAACTGATAACTGTCAAATGAGTCAATATCCTACTGAAGTTACTCATGAATCATATTAAACATGCTACAGACAGAAAGACTTTTGAACACAGCCAGGCTATCAACAAAAGTATTAACAATCACCATAATAACATCAATAAGGAATTCGGCATTATAGCGTTTAATATTCAGAAAAATCCTAGGTAGTAGATATCACGGCCCCACTTTATAGATGCGATGATTGAGCCTCAGAGAAGTCAGACCACCCAGCCTTTAAGTGTAAACCAAGTGTGACTCCAGAACACAAGCTCTTATCCATCACACTATTATTCCACCAAGCTTCCCTGGGAGGTACGTACAGAAAAGACAAAGGCAGAATGTCCAAGCACCTGCTCTCGAGGCCAAGTAAATTAATCACTTCAAAAGAAAAAATAAAAAGGCTTTAAAAATATCATAAAGCAAGGTTTCAGAAACCACAGCAGAACTGGGCACAGAATGGTCCCATCTAAACAATGCCTTCAGGCAAGTGGTGACAGGCTCCGGGAACAACAGCTGCAAATGCTAGTCTCTGAACAGTGTTTGTGTGTGTGCAATACACAGAGTGTACTTGGTCACCCAGTGGCTCCTTCCACCCACAGAAGTATTCAGAAACAAATCCGCCACCAGCCGCAGTGTTTTCAAATACAAAGGAGAGTACAGTCTAAATGATGATGTTATAAGAAAACCGAGCACCAGATGGCTTATTTGCAAAGGCATGTTCCACTGGCTATCCGTCCTGGTCTATCAGTGTATGACTCAAATAAAGCAAGAGGAGGTATATTAACAACCAAGACATGTACCTAGAAAATCAAATGTTGAGGCCACAACAACTATATTATTACTGCATCAGTAACTCTCTAGGGTTCATTATTTGTACAAATCCCTACAGTTAAAAAATTCAATATACTCTTTCTTGCTTCCACTATAGTACACTGCATCCCACCCAAGATTCATCACTAACATATCCCTCCATACTTCCTTCCCTAACCCAAATCATCTCAGACCCCGTCAAAGAATTAACTACCTAGGTATAAACTCCTACTTACCCTTCAAACACCTCCCACTCTATCATTTCTAAATCCTGTCTTCCACACCAACCCTAACTCTTCCTTTCCTAGCCCTTCCACTCTGTTTATGAAACATTTTTGATGTGAATACACTCATCCACCTCAGCTATTCCCTTAGAAATTCTCCTCTCTGATATATGAAGATTACTTCCTACATCCCCTTTCCTTCCCCTGCTGTGCTTACCACCTGTCACCTCCAGATCAGCGTTCCACTCTCTCCCCCAAAAACCCTCCTTTCTTAGGGGTCTGTGCCATCCACCTACAGCCTTATAATCATCCTCATCATGATGCTCCACCGTGCTCCACAACACACACCTTCAGACTTCCTTCAATGATGTTAGCAAATGGCTCAGTCTTACCTTTGGATGGGGCAAAATTCATCAATACCATTTTTAAAAGGGCATATTTAAAGAGCTGTATTAAGATATATAAACAACAGTCACCAACTAATGGAAATAGCAATATAGATATCTCGGTATCTCTGGTATCCCTGGTCAGCAGGAGTAGGGATTATTGAGAGAATGAGGACATAGGTGGGGTGAATTGGAGCTCAGGAAAGAAGCAAAAATATATTGATAATAAAAAGGTGTTATGGCTGTATGGAAATATCTTTAGATAAAAATGCCACATTAAAATGTCATATGCCACAAAGGAACTTCCTGGGTAGATGGAAATATTAGAGATTGTGATAAGGTATAGTGTCAAAGCTGATAGCTAACATTTGTGCATTTCGGTATATGTAAATTATACCTCAAAAAAAATGCCCGTAAAATAAGAATAATGATAATCAAGTGGGTGAAGTCATACAGACAAAACAAGAATGAGTGCTGATTAACTGCTGAAGGTGGGTATCGGTTACACGAAAGTTCATTACACTATTCTGGTCTTAGATGTTGGAAATTTTCTATAAATCAAGGTTTCTAAATGTCACATAACCCCGTCTCCCACACACCCCATGCTCAACCTCATATCCTTTATGACTTCAGCATCAACAACAAAGCTTCGAACACTGCAATTTCAATATTTACCAACGGTTTTTTCCTATGGCCCAAGAAAAGCACTAATTCAGCCATCGTGCTAGACATTCAAATGCTCCATTTCACAAGCACTCTTCCCCAAGGGCTCAACTTTAAAAGACCTTTCTTGCTGAGCACTATCTTAAAATAGGTCCAGCGACTTGCCGATGCTGTGCTCCTGCTTTTCACTTTGTAGCCTCCATCCCTAGATCCTTGCCTGGATACCTAGTCTTGGCTGTGTACTGGGGACACGAATATTTACTGAGGGCCTCCTTCAAACGCGTATGAGAACAAAAAGATAAAATAAAAGTAAATGGGTTAAAGATACAAAATAGAATTAGTTACCTTTTGATCTCATTCCTTAATATGAGAACATTTCTTAACTCTCACAATTTGGGTTTCGCCTTTGTTACTCTACAGAAACTCCTTGGTCCAAGACTACCAATGACCCCCTTGTATTCATATTCAATGCTCATCCTCTAATACCTGTATGCAGCATTATAAACCACTAGCCAAGCTTTCCTTTGGCTTCTGTGCGACTCTATTTTTCTTGGTTTCTTCCTCTGGATTCTCTTTCTGCTTCATCCTAAGTTAGGCCTCCCTGACTTTCTAAATGACAGTGCTGTCTGACAGAACTTTCTGCAACTCTGTATTTGTGCTGCCCAATATTGTGGCTACTGAATACATGAAACAGGACCAGTATTATTGAAAAACAAAACATTTCATTTTATTTCATTTTAATTAATTTAAATAGCCACATTTGGCCAGTAGCTACTATACTAGACAATAGAGTTCTATCGTCTCTCTCACTCATTCTCGGGACTTCAGTTATCACCTCTATATCCAAGAACTGCCTTGTAAATTTATTCTGAACAAAGTTACCTCTTAAGCACCCTAATCTCCAGCCAAAAAAGGATTCCTTACCATTCTCCAATATATCCTATCATGTTTATATCCAAACTTCTATTCATGATGTTTCATACTCCTTAAAATATCCTTTTGACCTCTGTTTAAATCTTAACCATCCTTCAAGGTTCAGCTCAAATTCCACGTCTTCCATAAGGTTTCTCAGATGCTCACTACCTCCCCGCCTCCACCACCAAAAAGTAATCTCTTCTGAATCTCCTTTACACTTTTAACCACACATTTATGACAATAGCCAATTTCTACTTTGACAGAAGTAGGTAATATTCATTTCTTATTATATCACAAGCTCTTTAAAGATGGATGTCACGTATAAGAGGGTATCACACTAATTAAGATATCTTTCTATCCACCAATAGTGTTGGGTAAAATGACCAGTATAAAGTAGGCACATAATAAATTATATCTGCTGATTATGATAATTTCACTTGAGTTATAGATCAATTCTTACGTGTTAAGAATTTTTAGTATCTCAAGTGTCCTAGGCACTAAATTATCCCTGTGATTTTATCAAAGGCAGATGAGTATTTTAGGCATACGTAATTCTCCAAATTGCCTAAAATATGAGCTTTTACCTACTGAAAAATAGCCTTCCTATTACCTGTGTACTATCAGTGTAGAAAATAAAACCAGGGCTGATCTATTATGTCTCCTATAGGGAATACAGGAGATTTCTCATTTTAAATATAATACTTTGTATCAACATAGGAAACTGATACTTTAGGGGCTCATGGGATATAACTGATTCAGGTTTGATATGATTCAAATGAGGGAAATAACAAATTATTCAATGATAATAATAGCCACCATTTATTGAGCATTTAGGAGTATATCAGATAATCTTTATAAAACTCCATGAGATAGGTACTATGATTATTACCATTTTACATATTTTTTTAGAAAGTAGGCTTACGAGGTAGATCAGACATCTAAAGAAATATGTGCATTAGTATAACCAAACAAATGAGTAAAAGATGCATTTTGGGAAGTGCAATTATATAGAAGCCTGGTCTAGGAGCCCCAAAATCTAGACTTGTTCTGGTTCACAAGATATGACCTCACTGAGCCTCGATGTTCCCATCAGCAATCCTTATCCCTCAGAGTGGTTATAAGAATCAAATAAAATAATGGATATGAAAAAGAAAAGTGATAAAGCACTAGACTGAGGTCAAGGGACATAGAATCTAATCTCCACTCTGACCTTTACTACATGTAAGACTTTGTACAAATACATCCTACAGCTTCTTTGAGCTGCATCCATTCTGTTGACGAGTATGGGGCATCTACGTATTTGCCAGACATTCTGCTACGAGTTAGAAATACAGAAGTAAACAAGAAAGATACAGTTTCCTGTCCTCACAGAACTCACAGCTCAGAGAGGGATACAAATGAGTGTAAAAAGACGATTAGAGTGGCTTAAGTGCTTGGATACAGAGGCACACAAGAGGGGTACTTAATCTAGATTTAAGGGTCAAGGAGTACCTCCTAAAAGGAAATGACTTCTAAGCTGAGACTAAAAGGATGAATATTAGGCAAAGAGTTCAAGCAGAGAGGGCAAGTGTAGTTTCTGGAGAAATAAACAGTAGGTTCTAGAGAAGTAAAGAAGATTTTAAAAGCAAACATGAGGGTACTTTCTATAGACTTCCTTAGAACTGCATGTGAATCTACAATTATCTCAATAAAAATTTTAATTTAAAAAAGCATATGTGAGAGCACTCTGTAAAATGAGAAGTACCTTAGCTATTTCAGTTAATATTATTCCTAATAATCAACTGTATAGCATATATTGCTACACAGAGCAAAGTTGGAAGGGTAGTTATAATAGAAATAGAACTACTAAGGACAGCTAGTGACCATATTTCAATAGTAAGCCAAAATTTTGAAAATCATGATTCAGTACCTTTCACATCTGGTCGATATTGTAGTCCATCTTCTTTCTTTCCCAACAAACTAGTGTTATCTGTGTCTATAAGAGAAAAGTTTTCAAATTAAGATACAGATGGTGTTAAAAGTCACACTATGAAACTCCCAAATATTCCAAACACTCCAGGTCCTTCCACTTATCCTGCTCACATTTTCCACCATTCTCTTGATCTATTGTGCAATTTCTATCTCAGGCCTCAAGGCATCCCAGATGTGCACATGCTTTGCATGATAAACAGTCTAATTCCATTTAGACTTCAGCTCAAATGTCATCTCTTTAAAGCCTTCCCTGTATAAACTAAAATAACACATACCCTGAAGAGAAAGGATTAATCATTTCTCCAAGTGACAAAGGTCTCAAGATTTACCTTCTACCACTGTTTCCTTGGAAACATAACAGATTAAGATAAATGTGGAATCTCGGCTGTGTTGTCAGACAAATTTACTATAAAAATGACCCCCCACTGGTGAATCGTATTTGGACTGAGAAAACTGTAAATGAAGTATAAATACCTGTTGGGATGCACAAGCTTCACCTTTCCAATACACAGTGGGGTAGGAAAGGGAAGGTATAGTTAGGTATGGATGGAAATATTATAGAAAGGACCAAGCAAGATAAAAGTTAAGGCCCAATAATTCCAAAGAATTCTAAATCTGTATACATTTCAATTAACAAAATTCTCAAGCTTAGTCAACTGTTCTGAATTTGAAATTCCAGGTAGTACCATTGAACGACATACCAGCTCCTTTGAAAAAATATTCTTTCTCTAAGCTACTCTTTAAACCTAGGTTCTAAATGCCACTCCATGAAAGAAAACAACCATGCTACTTCTTCAAGATCAAAGCTAAGTGGACTGTCTATTTACAAGGGGCCTATATCAACAAATGGTTTCCTCTACTTTACCCTCCCCTGACCCCCACTTGGAAATCCTCAGATGAGTTTCTTAGGTATTCTTTGGTAGATTAGACCAGAAGTATTGCAATCTGTTGTGCAGTATTTCACAAATAATTTGTTACCAGTGTAAAGTACCATACTTTGGCTTACAACTTTATTCCTTTAGCGTAGATAAAAACATATCCCTTTAATAAGTCCAAAAGAGGGAGGGCCTGAGGGGAGGGTTATTAGACCTAGTACACAAGAACGATGTACAATCCTAGTCCAGGAGAACATGCCTGGCCCTTGTGTGTTACTAGGAAATGATACATTATCCCAGCCCATGTGCATATTACTGAGGAAAGGAGGTTTGAGAACCCCTGCCTTTAGTGACTGAATATTTCTAGGAGAGATGGAAAAAAATGCATTTAGTTGGTATCATGGTTTCTAAACTATAGCAAATAGCAAAAATGAAAAGAACTTTTAACTAAAGGTAATAATTTTCCCTTACATTCTATGATTTCGCACCAAAAGCTCTAATAAACAATATGGAGGGGCAAAAAACTACAGAGAGAAAACAAACTATTATGCTCTAGAAAAAAAGATGAAGAAATATATGGCAATATTTATAGTTTTGCTATAATTAAAATAAGTTGACTAATTCTTAAACAGCTATAATCATTACAAATTTGAGACAATCTTTAAGAACTATAAATGCATCTACAAATCTAGTAACTAAATAAACAACCAAAAAGCATGGTTTCTGCCTTGAAAAGATGAAAAAAAAAACCAAAACTCTAAATTAGTAACAACACAGAAATTCTAAAGAGTAATAAAAGAAAATAAAGCATCAAAGATTTCTCGTTTTACAAATGTGGAACACTACCAAAGTGTACAATAAGATTACACACATATAATATTAAGGACAGGTCTATGAATAAGTAAAATGGATTTTACCTGTGCAATGACCAAGGTGCCTTATGTCAATTTGCTCTTGCTTTATACAAGATGCTTCTCGAACAAAGCAGGGATTGTTATAGGAACTCCCATCAGAAGCACACACAGGATTAAAACTATATCCACTGCAATCTATATTACATACACACCTGTAGCAAAAGACAAAAATTAGCTATATTTTACAACAAATGTATTTCACAATGCTACAACAGCAAAGGAGAGAAATTCTTTTTTTTCTGCTTTCTGTAACAGAAGTCAACATATTGTTTTAAGTCACTGATGAAAGTTTAAGCAAAGTGAAGGGTTGGCTAACAATTTCTTTCAAGTGAGAATTTATAGATAAATTCATCCAGATATTATTAACCCAGGAATTGCTCTAGAATTTTCATATCTATGTACAATAATCAGGAAATACCAAATGTCAACATTAATTAAAAAGCAACACAGATGAAAGTCATGAATCTAAATCCTAGACTAATTACCAGATTTGTGTCCAGAGTCTTCCTCTAAGTCTTAGCTAATGATCTGTGAAAAAAGAGGTGATAATAATATACTAAACTCACCAAATAATTGGAAAGATTAAAAATATAATAGATATAAAACATGTAAAATGGAAGCCCGCAAAAGCTGTACATCTACCTATATAAGTGAGTGTCCACCGAACACTGAGACTGCATTACAGAGAAGGCCAAGGGGGTCCCAGGCACGGTCTCTCCTCTTAAGAACAGTGAAATCTAGTTAGGAATATAAAAATAATAAACACACTACGGCCATGCTACCCTGAACAAGCCCGATCCCGTCTGATCTCAGAAGCTAAGCAGGGTCAGGCCTGGTTAGTACCTGGATGGGAGACCAACTAGGAAAACCAGATGCTATAGGCGTAAAAAATAAAAAAAATAAAAAATAAAAATAAAAAATCAAGGATTGTAAACTGACAAGGTCCTTGCAATCTGTGACATCAACCAAGGGTTGCCTAAAAACATAATAATAAACACAGTTTGTTTCTAGAAACATGGTAGACTAAGAGTCTAAACTAACTCTCTTGCTGAAACAAAAAATACTGGATAAAGTATTTTTAAACATTTTCTCCAATGCATTCATAAGTTGGCAAGAAAGCAAGAAATACGCATGACCAAAGTTAAATGAAGACAGGAAGAGAGAAAGGTCAACTGAAGTTTGCTAAAGCTGATTTTCACCTTGAAGGTATTTGTCGAACTGGGTAAATTCAATTACCAACTTTTTTGGCTTTGCAGGCCCCTGGAAACAGAAGACAAAGAATACTGACACACATAAGGTGGAAAGTCTAGAGATCCTAGAAAAACTGGTATCTCAAAAAGCTACAGCCTTCAGCATGAGAGTATAAAATAAAAATGAGTTGCCACAGTTCATGGGGACTTTTTAAAGGGGGTGGAAAAAGCACTGCCCTGTGCCAAGGCATTGAAGAATGGGAAGAAAAACATATCCCTTAAGAATTCAAAACCATTAGCCAGCCTTCACATGGGTAAACTACAATTTAAAATACTACTTGGGTGTTCTAAAAAACCTCAAGCCCAGAATTTATTTTAAGAGTCAAAGAGTGCAAGGGGCCCTAGGCAACTGACAGAAGCAAATGCAATCTCTGGAGAAATTCAATTTTATTATCCTAGACCACAAACATTTTCCAAGATACAGTTCTGAGAAAAATATGCAGCTCACACACAAAATCACTCACATACCCACAAAAAAAAACAAGGAATTACAACACTAGGAGGAAAGCAAGCCAATTTAAATAAGAACCAAAAGAACTTCTAATAAATAACGTTATTAGTAGAAATTTTAAAAAATTGAATGGGCAGATTTAACAGCAGATTAGATAAAGTAAATGTAGATTAGTGAACTATAAGATAGATCAGAGGAAATTACCTGGATCACAGCAGTGAGTCAAAGAGACAGAACATTTGGGGGAAAAAAAAAAAAGATTAAGAGACATAGAAGATAAAGTCACAAGATCTAATAAAAATCTGATTGGAGTTCCAAGAGTGAAAGGAATGAAGCAAGGGCAATAGTCTCAGCAATTTCTCCTCAAACTTTCTAAAACTAAAAAAAGATCATCTAAATATCCAAGAATCCTATTAAATCCAAATGAGATTATTAAAAAAGAACCTAGACACTGAAAGATCACAGTGAAAGTTTATAACAACAAAAAAAGAATATCTTAAAAGCAGCCTAAAAGAGAAAGATTGCCTTCAAAGAAGCAAGAATAAGAGGGACAAGTCTCTTCAAAAACAATACTGAAGCCAGATTGCCAAAAAGACAGTGAAATATATCTACAATGTTCTGAGATAAAACAAAGTTCTATATAAAAGGAAATGCCTTTCATGAATGAGGGTAAAATAAAAGCAATTTGGAAGAAGTAAAAACTTGAGTTTGTCACCCGCTGTCAGTAAAAAAAAAAATTCTAAAGGCAGTAGAAAAATGATCCCATAAGGAAAGTTTGAAATGCAAACACAAATGAAAGACAAAAATATAAATATGTAATATTAAAAAAAGAACTGACCATATAAGACAACAACAATGCTCTGTATGGTTAAATATTTTTAAAATAGGAAATTAAAATACATTATAATGATAGCCTCCAAATTGAGGGACTGAAATTATAGTGTTTTCAGAAAAACAAAGATATTGATGAACTTTAGACTGTGATAAGTTGAATATGCATGTTAAAATTGCTAAGGTTACCACTGAAAGAAGGAACACCCATAATACTGAAAGTAAGAGAGAGAAAAAATCCAATAGAGGGCAAGAAAGGAGAAAGGAACAAAGAGCAAGACGAAAGCATAAAATAATAGAAAAAAATACATCAGTATCTATAACATATTTAAGTGAACTAAATTTATGAGTTAAAAAAGAAAGGCTGGATAAAAATACAAAAGCCAGCTATATGCTGCTTATAAGATACATGTTAAAACGTAAAGATATGGGAAGTTGCCATGGGCTACGGTAAAGGGTAAATGGCGGGGTTTTTTTTAATAGGTAGAGTTTCAGTTTCATAAGAGGAAAAGAGTTTTGGAGGTAAATGGTAGTACGGTAACACATTATGAATGTATTTAACACCACTGAGCTGTACACTTAAAAATAGTTAACATGGTAAATTTTGTTATATTTATTTTACCACAGTAAAAAAAAAAATGGAAAGAAATTTAATGATACAAAAAGTTGAAAATAAAAGGATAATGAGAGATATACCATACCTGGAATAGAAAAAACCTGATATACCTAATATCAGACATAAGAGACTACAGAGCAAAAAGAATTGAGGGGAAAAAAGGTCTCCTCATAACAATAAAAAATTCCATTGTCAAGGAAGATGGAGTAATTCTAAACATTTTAAGATAGCCTCAAAATCTATAAAGCAAAAACTGATAAAACTACAATGAAAAATAGCTAAACGCACCATAGTAGATTTTAACATGCCTCTCTGCAGTCATAAATCAAGCAGATATAATATCAGTAAAACTGAAATATTTACAATAGAAAAGACATAATGCTGATAGTTTGCTTTAAAATACTTCCCCAAAAAATGTGGGGAGGGAAGAACAGGTGAAACAAAATTAGATATTTTGAAGCTGAGTGATGGATATGTGGGAAGGGGGTCC
>NW_011888904.1:4433481-4442938 GCF_000151845.1 Pteropus vampyrus | reverse complement strand
CTATTTCTGGCTTGGGAGACAGGATTCGCTAGAGTTTGTTTCATTTTTGTGCATTAAACCAAATGTGTACATTTTTCATAAACTTTTGAAAATATGCTCTATTTCATGATTTAAAAATTAAGGCACCAAAAGAATTAAAAATTCATAAGAAGAATATTTACTAGCTTAAGTCAAAAATGGCTTTTACATTTTTAAAGAGTTGGTGGTGGCAGAGGAATATGTCACAGAGACCACATGTGGACTGCAAAGCATAAAATATTTCATCTGGTCCTTTATAGAAAAACTTTGCCAACCCCAGGTTTAAGGGATAAAAGTGGACAAAACTGGAATGACAATAAAATAGATGTGGTGGCTAATGGATAAAGCTATTACAGAACTGTTTCAGAAATAAGAAAAGACTCAGGAACAAAAGCAAGATGCCATTCCAATTCAATGAGGAGAAAGAAGTGATTCAGCAGTGGGCAATGCGGCTCAAACAGGAACTGCCCTGATCAAGCGTATGGAAAAAGTCGCCACTCCTCAGTGGGGTGGCACGCTGCACAGAAGACCAGGAACTGTGAGAACTAACTGTCACTACGTTTTCAATGGCACATGAGGAAAGAAAATGAAGTTAGCACCTCAAGGAAAGTCTAGCTTAGTGACACAATGAGCAGAGAACGACAACATCAGACTCCAGAGGCCACTGATACCGCTGATGACAGCAATTACAGGCTTTTGCAGACTCGCAACAGTTAGTCGAGAGCAGGTGCCCAAAGCTCAGGAGTGTGCACTAAAGTGGAAGGAAACCACTTCAGTAAATATGACAAATTCTAAACATTTAACAACCATTTACTCTGCACCTGCTGTGCGGGAATAGTCACATTTGCCACATTTAATCCTGACGGAAACAAACTATGAATAGGGAAACTGAATGTGAAGGAACTTAAAAAGCCCAAAACCACAAAACCAGTGAGTGGCTGAGACAGTGTTCTCTCTTCCTCTATGGCTGCTACATAAAATAGGTATATCGGCATAGAAAGTGACAAATGAAAGTAGTAGTTATTTTTCACAAATTTATATCATGAAAGACTTTTTCACTAAACTGGCCTCACTTTTCTCTCAAACATTCCAGGGAAACACCCGCCTCAAGGCTTCTGCTCCTTCTAGAACACTTTTCCCTTAAATATCCACCTGGCTCCATCCCTCACTTCCTTCATGTTTTTTCTCAAATCTTAAAAGAATGGCTGGAAATTAAATCACTGAGCATTCATTTAATAAAGCATTCGATGGAATAAATCCAGTGAAAAAAAGGGGGAGGGGAATAACATAGATGATACAGATATGAACATGAATATAAATATAAATATATACAGATATAGCTCAGCAAAAATAGAAAACAAAGTTGCAGTGAAGACCAATAAAGCCAAAAGTTGGTCCTTTGAAAAAGACTTTTAAATTGACAAAGCAGGATGAGAAAAAAAAGAAAAAAACCATTACCAGGAATGAAAAAAACTTGAGGTTCAATGGGAATTATGGATTAAAAGATAATAGTGATTATAAACAACCTTATGCCAGGCAAGTCTGAAAACAGGTAAAATAAGTAACTTTTTAAAAATATTAACTATCAAATTTTACCAAAAAAGAAATAGAAGCTGAATGGTACTATAATTATTAAAGAAATGAAACCAGTTGTTTAAAAAAAAAAAAAATCCCTCAAAGATAGCATCAGATCCAGGTGTTTTTTTAAAAGAAAATTTATGAACCCATTCATTCCAATCATTCGAGAAACATAATTCTATTATTACATAATATCATCCAGAGGATAGAAAAGAACACTCCTTAATTTATTTTATAAGGCCACATAACCTTAAATAAACAAAAGTACAGATTATAACTTACTGAATAAAAATGAATAAGAGAAAAATCTCATCCTCACAGCAGACAGAATACCAACTAATAATGCACAGGCACAAAAAAAGATATTGCAATCATAAAACAACAATAGGGTGCTTATAAAAAAGGATCACTATGAGAACAAAAATGAGCTCTTGGAAATTAAAAATTACAGCAGATATGAAAAACCCAAAAGAGTACTAAAAGATAAAGATGAAGAAATCTCTCAAAAAGCACAGCAGAAAAACAATTTTTAAAAGAAAACAGGAGAGAAAAGCAAATTAAAGAACTAATCTAGGATGCCCAACATCCAAGTAACAGAAGTAACAGAAATAAAAAGAGAGGAAAGGAAATCATCAAAGAACTAACTGGAGATTTTCTCAAATCAGAAGTCAGCAAGTTTTTAGAAAAGGGTGTAACACTTTGAACTTTCATGACACTGGGGACCAAAAGATGCTGCTGCAATAGACAAATCACATACAAAGGGTCAGAAAACGGAATGGCTTCAGACTTCAGCAGTAACTCGGGAAGCTAGAAGACAACAGAGCAATGCTTTCACAATCCTGAGGGGAAACACACTCTCACCTGGAAATACGCACTTGCCAAGCTATAGTATTAAGTGTAGGATAAAAACACTTTTAAACAAATAGACTCAAAATTTTTTTACATCTTGTACTCTTTCTCAACAAGCTACTAAAAGATATGCTAAAATAGGAGAGTAAAACCAAAAAGTTAAAGGCAAAAAAAATACAAGAAACAGTATGTCCTATACAGGAGAAAGGTAAAGGAATTTACAGGATATTTGTGGTATAACGGAATATATATTTGGTCTTTGTCCTCTGTTCCTGGCACAGAGCTCCTAAATACTTGGAACTTTGAGTTCCCTCAATAGGAAAGAGTCTTCTGTATGCTATTAAGATAACTCACGGCTCTTTCCTCAGTTCTGTAAGGAACCTCCTGAGGGGAGGTTGGGAGAACCTCCAAATTAGTAGTACGCTGGGCAGAAGTGCAAGGGGCCTCATTCGCAGCTAATGTCTAAAGTGGAGACAGTCTTGTGGGTCTGAGCCCTTAACCTGTGGGGTCTAATGTTAACTCCAAGTAGAATGAACTGAATCGAATTGAAATGAACTGTAGCCCATCCAGTTGGTATAGAATTGGAGAATCAATTGTTGTTAGAAAACACAAAACACTTAAGGAAGATCCCGGGGAGACAGCGATAAGGGCAAACCAGTCCACAATGAAATCGTTTCACTCTGTAGACAGTCGTGTTGCTGGCTGCCATTATCAAAACATCTAGTGCAACTCTGCCATCTTTTTAGCCAAGGCACAGAATGCCCAGGTAAGCCTGGTCTAGATTCTGATCTGTACTCGGTTTATCTTGACCAGATGGTGATGAAGTTCCTACTTTCTCCTCTGTGTCCTACTGCCAGAACCAAATGAGCACACTCATTTAACTGGCATCCTCCTGAGCACTAGCTGGAAGTCAGCTATGGTGAGATTAGAAGTAGAAAACACTAAACAGTCCACTCTGAGATTAGAAGTAGAAAACACTAAACAGTCCATTTCTGTCAGTCATCCACACCTGGTGACACTGGAATCCTTACAGGTGTCTCGACTATAGTGAGCCCTATGTTTCCCATGAGTCACTCATGGTCTCGCCCACTGACTATCCCAAAAGGGAATCTTGAAACTCTCTGGAAAGCCAAAGGCCAGGTTCTGACTGTTCAATGTATCATCTTCTATAAACCTTCATGTAACAGTGGCACCCCTGCCCTTTCTTTCCATGGCTGGTACTGGTAATATGGCAATACTCTACTTTGTACCCCAGGTGTTAGGTACATAGATGTAGTATTCTTTAAATTACATGTGTATGTGTTAAACACTTCTGTATGCAATGTACATTTTATAATAAAAGTTTTAGTTCAAGAGCAGACCAATATGTATAGTGTGCTGTCATTAGCTTAAAAAAGGCAAAGAAAGAAAATATATTTACATATTTGCTTGCTCTTAACATAAAATATCTCTGGGAAATTAAATAAGAAACAGATCACAGTAACTGCCTCTGGCAAAGACAACTGGGTGGCTGGGGAACAGAGTGGAAAACGGATCTTTTTAGTGTAATGCCTTTTAAAGTTTTTGAATTTCTAATACTGTGAATTTCAAAGGCATGAATGCATACATAAATAAATGATTCAATGACTGCTATGATTTAACTCTAAGATTTTGGCAAATCACAAGTCTGAGTCTTTAAAACAGGGATAATACCTTGTAACACTGGTGAAAGAATCAAATAAGCTTTTGTAAAAAGCCCTTTGAAGTCCTCAAATACTATGCACATCTGAAGGTATTATTATTATTATTATTATTGAAAAATACCTATCTTTTCCCTTCCCTTTCTCCTTGCCCTACATAGAAAGTGCTAATCCTCTCAATATGGTAAGTTTAGCAGTATGAAAAACACTGGCTTAAAATAATTCATGTGAAGTTATTCAGATTTAACAAACATTGAACGAAGTCTGCAACAAGTTCAGTACAATACTAGTCTTTTTTCACACATATCAAATCCTCAAAATGATCCAGTGTGCAGCTCTAAGTGAATAATAAACCCATAGTGTGAACTACCATGAGTTCACCAAAGACCCTAATATACCCAACCTTATGGCAAATTCATCCAACATAGAAGTCAGCAGGACGAAGTTCCTGTCCTCAGGGAACCCACAATCTACTAGTGATCTCAACGGTATAATAAGTGCTATGCAGAGATTGTTTCTCAAGACCAAGGACAGACGCAGAATAAGGCCACCTAACTCATAGGGGCTGCAGAAGAGAGTAAGGGAGGCTTCCAAGAAGGGTGCTGACTTCTGACCTAAGTCATGCTTCATCCAAGTCTAGAAGGAAGAATAGGAATTAAACAAGTAGATGAACAGGGCTGGGACTCCAGGAAAAAAAAAAATTAACAGAGGCAAAGTATCAAAGAATAACAGAGCATTCAGAAAAAAGCAAGACGTTAGGGGATACTGCATTTTAAAAACAAATGTCTCAAAGGAAATCTTTACTGACAGCTAACTGTGTAGAGCTATAGGAAGATAATTCTAGACAAAGGAGTCTGTCATTGCTAACATTCAATTTATCCTTTATATAAAATAAAATCTGATAGCATTTATTTCCTGTTAACAAAAGGAAAAAAACAGCATACAATTATTTTTCCGTTATAATTTAGGGGCCACGGTAGGAGTTTATTAAACTTAGTTTTAAAAGTCTACTATTCTATATACCCAGAGTAAGGCAGTTAAATGACAAAAATTACTGTCATCTCTGATTAGGAAGAAATAAGAATAGAAGAGTAGATAATGGTAGAAAAAGTACTTCTTTGGTTCTTTTTTTTTTTTTTTAAAGTATATGTAGCTTCCAGAAAATAGGACATAATGGAGGATGGAGATATAGAACCTAATTCTCTGTTTAAACATGGGAAAAGACTACATTGCACCTTCTGAGGGACAGACTCATCGGACTGTGATACTGACCAGCAATCTGCGTCAAAACAGACAATTGTACTAAAAAATGGCAGAGATGCCCAACTGGTGGATTAACTGCTTATCAGTGTTGTCTGTCATATTGCACATCTACATGATTCTCTGAGTGACTCTGAGATCTTACATCACTCAGGGGAAAAAAACAGAAAAAGCACCTCCGAAGAGACTGACATGAAAGAGGCAAAAAAGCAGAAGCTATTTCCATAAAGTGAACTGCAGACAAAGTTCAAAAGAAAGAATGTGAGGATTTTTAGAACTCACCTGCACTGACATTATGCCTGATGATTCTACAGACTCCTCAAACCAGGAGAGTAGGCAGGGGAGTTAGGTCAGATATTTAAGATACTGATGTGAAGGAGTTCTATGATTATTTGGCCCCACTGTCCAGACAAATGGCTGATGGCTATCTTGCAGCAATAACTTCAGCACTGGACAGATTAGAAATACCGCTTAGTAAATAAGGAGATGTGATTGCTAAGAACATATAGTTTAAGAAATATAACTTCTTGTAAAGCAGGTTCTGTTTCCAACTTTTAAAACTAAGTAGAAAGTCTAACCACTGTATTCCACAATGGTCATAATGGAATCCTGAAACCTCACCTATTTGGGAGTCAATTTCTTGAAACTCCACCCTACATGTAAATTGAAAAGGTAAAGCTAATGAGGGTAGCCATCACAAACCCATGCAAAGCCAATAATGTCACTGGAGAGACACAGTGTGGTTCAAGAAGGAAGAGAAAAAGCCTCTCAGATGCCCAAATAATTCAAATTATAAAAAATTTAAAATAGCCACTGAGCAGATGAGAAAATACATATAATTAATAAAGTTCAAGTACTTCGCTCAGAAGAACCTATTTATTCTGATAGTACATTTGGAACTTCTTGTTACATTAGATATAGTTCCTACAAGCATTTTATTTCCTGTTCCATGAAGCAGAAAAGCACATTAAAAGTTGAGGTCATCTACAGTCAGGCTCACTGACAAGGCACACTGGCAGCACCCAGAAGCTGCAGCTTAGAGCCTGACTTGGAAGAAGAAAAATTATTTTTAAAAACCAGATATAAGAGCCCAAAACACAAAGCAGAATGGAGCCTTACATGTAGGGGTGAAACAATCACCAGTAAGAATGTCAGTGGCCTCTGAGATCATCATGGTATTACTACACCTGAGTGCACAACATAATGGATAAATTCCTGGTTGTAAGACCTGTGTACTCTGGTTCTGCTGCCATTCGGCCTCTCTGACCTCAGCTTCCCCTGTAAAACCAGGGTAACACTTCCTTGCCCTACCCATCAAACAGAACTGCCATAAATAGCTGAAAAAATAATTTATGTAACTATGTCTGAAAACTGTAACACATCATAAGTAACAATAATATTGCTAAAATATGTTCTGTATACTCTGTACAGGAAGACTATATTTAAATCAATTTCCAATTAAGTAGCTAAATAAAAACTCAGCACTTCTCATATCAGCAGGAAATTAACCTACATGGTACCACGTATCTCTTCCCCAGAAATGCCAGATTTTTAAAAACTATTAGTAAGAAAAGAAGTTTTTTAAAGTGAGAGAAAGAGTTTAACTGCCCTTTGGGAACCAGATAGGTTATAACATTTCTTCTGACAGGAAAGACATTTCAAAATGAGGAAAGACAAAATACTTTGAAACGAATACTCATAGCTAAAAGAATAACATGAAATATCATATCTATTATAGTTATGTTACAGAGCAGTATTTTTCAAACCAGCAGATTATGACGTCAATTTGGTGAATAACTACCAGCACTTTTAAGAAAACAGGATAGAAAATATTAGAGTATACCGCATTTAATAAAGGTAAATATTATTTCACAGAATATTGTTTTACTTAATATGTATTATTACCATGTGAATCTGTACATGAGTGCTAGGTCACAATGTAAATGTATTTCTTTGATGAAGTTGTGGTCAAAAAAGTCTGAAAGTCACTAATAAAACCGATAAACTGGCATGTGGTAGTCTAGATTAAAAAAACTAAACAAAGAATTTAAAAGCACCCAGTACTCGGAGTGACCAAAAGATGATAAAGAAGTAAAGAATTCAAAGCTGGGACCAAGCTGCAGAAGAGGGAACTGTTTTTCAAAAAGTCATCAAGCAGTCCATGACATAGGAAAAAGATAACAGCTTTCCTTCTAGGTATAAAAAAGAAATACAGAGAGGCAGATGGTAAGAAAAACGGTACTAGAACTTAGGAGAATCCACCTCATAAAACCCTCTGACTTTAGTCCTCAGTTTTCTCATATGTAAAGGGAGAGGATTAGACTAGAAGATAAAGTTTAAGATCTTATTAAACCTAACATTCTCCGATTCCTGTAGAGTTTATAATAATTAAGTCATACTATGAGTACTTGGTTTATAAGTAAGACCTTTTGTATTTTTGAAATTTAATAACTAAAATTTTATCTTTTAATAAAAATACTATATACCTTCTTAATAAATAATAGGCTTTTCTATAAAAATCAAGGCTTAGTAACTGATGCCACATTTTAGCATCTCTCACTCTTCTCTACATAAAGATCTAGCTAGCGGGGTCAAAATTACCCTTAGACAAGCATGGTACTATTTACCTGGTGACAACCATAGAGAGTACACAGAAGGCGCCTTGAAGGAGATACATATCTTTCATATAGCTTTCTTGGTACTATGGCCCATTTAAAAAAATTTTTTTAATTACAAGAACCATTGAGATACATTTAAATTGTTAAACCCAACCCGCAATCAGTAATAAACGTCTTATAGAATAAAAGATCGGATGTTCCTAATATTTCCTTTTATCTCCTTCCACAATAGGATCAGCCATTTTAGCTTACACACTGATTGTCTAGGTAAAGGTACTAACTGCTTCCTTAATGTTTTCCTGTTATTGCATTAATTTCCTGGCCTGGATATGGCTGCCAGCCCCAGTCCCTGTGCTCCTTAGCCTGCATGCTCTTTACTACTGGTAAGCCCTCCCCTGGTCTGTGCCTGTATCTGCAAGAACAATGGAGCCTGTTCTGCAAGAACAGTGGCTACAAGCTCTCAAATAAAGAGACACTTGGAGCCTATATCTGCAAGAACAGTGGCTACAAGCTCTCAAATAAAGAGACAAACACACACACAAAATGATTTTAGTACATAGGCTGCCAATTATTTCATGAGGAGGTGTTCATAGAAAGATGTGTATTTTACACATACAGATGTCATATTTGGGGCTGCCTCTGAGACTAAGTGAGATCTATTCTACTTCTAAACAACAGATCTCTTTCAATTTAGGGATAAAAAAATGACAGCAGAGAAATGTATAAAATAGGGCTGAATAGAGGTACTGTCAAAGGAATAAAAACAGATCAATAGACCAAGCCAATCAATCCTGACTGCTATTTTGACTCTGAGCACTACTATAAAACAGTCCTGAGAAAAACACTGAAAAGAACTAAATCTTGACAAACACACACTCACATACATACACACACACAATAAGAGAGAAATGAACACAACAACGTCTATTACCTGTTCTCTGCAAGTCCATATTGCTCATTTCTCTCTTGTCCTACACACTAATATCTACTTTGGAAGACATGTTTTTCCAAATCAAACCACTCTGATGAAAATGCATGGACACAGTAAACCCAAGGACCACCATGCAAAAACAGAGCAAATTTAGGTTGTGCTGAAATCACTTTTTACTGAATTACTGGTCTTTTGCCAATTATCACCTAATTTGAAATATATAACAAGTAAATTATCAAACATTAATTTTACCAAGTGCCATCCAAGTAGCTAATTTTGAACATTACTTAATACTAAAAATGGTGTGATCTCTTTGGGCATGAATGCTAATTAAAGCACATACTGTTCAGTGAAAGGCTCAGATATGCATTTAAGGCTGAATAAAACATAAGACTGGAAAATACAAAGTGGAAATATGTATGAGTAAAGAAGAGCAAATCTCTATAAAATAAGTGTTTTAAAATAGGCACTAGGGGGAAATTCAGAAAGTGAAGATCCATTTGTGCTATACGGTCCTGAAGTCA
>NW_011888904.1:4429609-4433431 GCF_000151845.1 Pteropus vampyrus | reverse complement strand
ATATAAGACAACAACAATGCTCTGTATGGTTAAATATTTTTAAAATAGGAAATTAAAATACATTATAATGATAGCCTCCAAATTGAGGGACTGAAATTATAGCGTTTTCAGAAAAACAAAGATATTGATGAACTTTAGACTGTGATAAGTTGAATATGCATGTTAAAATTGCTAAGGTTACCACTGAAAGAAGGAACACCCATAATACTGAAAGTAAGAGAGAGAAAAAATCCAATAGAGGGCAAGAAAGGAGAAAGGAACAAAGAAAGAGCAAGACAAAAGCATAAAATAATAGAAAAAAATACATCAGTATCTATAACATATTTAAGTGAACTAAATTTATGAGTTAAAAAAGAAAGGCTGGATAAAAATACAAAAGCCAGCTATATGCTGCTTATAAGATACATGTTAAAACGTAAAGATATGGGAAGTTGCCATGGGCTACGGTAAAGGGTAAATGGCGGGGTTTTTTTTAATAGGTAGAGTTTCAGTTTCATAAGAGGAAAAGAGTTTTGGAGGTAAATGGTAGTACGGTAACACATTATGAATGTATTTAACACCACTGAGCTGTACACTTAAAAATAGTTAACATGGTAAATTTTGTTATATTTATTTTACCACAGTAAAAAAAAAAATGGAAAGAAATTTAATGATACAAAAAGTTGAAAATAAAAGGATAATGAGAGATATACCATACCTGGAATAGAAAAAACCTGATATACCTAATATCAGACATAAGAGACTACAGAGCAAAAAGAATTGAGGAAAAAAGGTCCCCTCATAACAATAAAAAATTCCATTGTCAAGGAAGATGGAGTAATTCTAAACATTTTAAGATAGCCTCAAAATCTATAAAGCAAAAACTGATAAAACTACAATGAAAAATAGCTAAACGCACCATAGTAGATTTTAACATGCCTCTCTGCAGTCATAAATCAAGCAGATATAATATCAGTAAAACTGAAATATTTACAATAGAAAAGACATAATGCTGATAGTTTGCTTTAAAATACTTCCCCAAAAAATGTGGGGAGGGAAGAACAGGTGAAACAAAATTAGATATTTTGAAGCTGAGTGATGGATATGTGGGAAGGGGGTCCATTTTATTTATTTATTTTTTCTTTTCTGTATGTTTGAAGATTTCCATAATCCCTGGTGAATTAAAGACCTACATTTGAAAGGTAAAATTACAAGAGGCTTAGAGGATCAAACATAAGAGACCGATAAATTTAACTTTGAAATAAAGAATGTCAGAATAAAAGCTACAAACAAAAAAATAAGTACAATCCAAAAACCAACAAATAATCAGTATCCAGACTCTATAAATAAAAATTAATTTTTAAAAAAGGTATATAACTTAATGGGTACGGGGAGGAAGCCATAAATAGGAAATAAACAGATATAAATATGAATAAAAGAGGAAGCTTATAAGGACAACATGTGAAAAGATGTTTGCTCAATTGTTCAATAGTCAGGAAAATGCAAATTAAAACCACAATGAGATACTAAATATTCACTAAAAAAAAAAAAAACTGAGAATAAGGTCAATACCAAGTATTGGCAAGGATAAGGACCAAAAGTAATTCTCTTCCTCTGCTGAGAGGAGAGCTTACTGGTACAACCACTTTGGAAAACAGGTCTTACGATGAAAAGCTAGACTTGCACATCCCAACAATTTCATTACTAAGTAAGGCCCTTGAAAATCTCTTACACAAGCGCACAAAGAAAAAAGAAAAAGAAAGGTCAAAACAACAATAATTGGGAAAAAAAAAAAACGGAAAAAAACACAAATGTCCATCAACAGTAAAAAAATAGACTATAAATATATCTGGTATAGTCAAACAACTGAATTCAATAAGCCACAAAGTTGAATGAACTACTGCTATGTGCACTGATATGAACGAATCTCAAAAACATAACGATGAGCAAAAGAAGATGCATACAGTATGATTCCACTTACATAAAGTTCAAAATCAATCAAAAGCCAGTAATATATTATTGTGAGATTTACCTCATGTGCTAAAACTATAAAGAAAACAAACAAATGATTTTCACAAAATGCAGTATAGCAGGTGGGTGGCAGAGATGCAACTGGAAAAGGAAATTGGGGCGACATCTCTAAAGAACTGATAATATGCTATTTCTGGCTTGGGAGACAGGATTCGCTAGAGTTTGTTTCATTTTTGTGCATTAAACCAAATGTGTACATTTTTCATAAACTTTTGAAAATATGCTCTATTTCATGATTTAAAAATTAAGGCACCAAAAGAATTAAAAATTCATAAGAAGAATATTTACTAGCTTAAGTCAAAAATGGCTTTTACATTTTTAAAGAGTTGGTGGTGGCAGAGGAATATGTCACAGAGACCACATGTGGACTGCAAAGCATAAAATATTTCATCTGGTCCTTTATAGAAAAACTTTGCCAACCCCAGGTTTAAGGGATAAAAGTGGACAAAACTGGAATGACAATAAAATAGATGTGGTGGCTAATGGATAAAGCTATTACAGAACTGTTTCAGAAATAAGAAAAGACTCAGGAACAAAAGCAAGATGCCATTCCAATTCAATGAGGAGAAAGAAGTGATTCAGCAGTGGGCAATGCGGCTCAAACAGGAACTGCCCTGATCAAGCGTATGGAAAAAGTCGCCACTCCTCAGTGGGGTGGCACGCTGCACAGAAGACCAGGAACTGTGAGAACTAACTGTCACTACGTTTTCAATGGCACATGAGGAAAGAAAATGAAGTTAGCACCTCAAGGAAAGTCTAGCTTAGTGACACAATGAGCAGAGAACGACAACATCAGACTCCAGAGGCCACTGATACCGCTGATGACAGCAATTACAGGCTTTTGCAGACTCGCAACAGTTAGTCGAGAGCAGGTGCCCAAAGCTCAGGAGTGTGCACTAAAGTGGAAGGAAACCACTTCAGTAAATATGACAAATTCTAAACATTTAACAACCATTTACTCTGCACCTGCTGTGCGGGAATAGTCACATTTGCCACATTTAATCCTGACGGAAACAAACTATGAATAGGGAAACTGAATGTGAAGGAACTTAAAAAGCCCAAAACCACAAAACCAGTGAGTGGCTGAGACAGTGTTCTCTCTTCCTCTATGGCTGCTACATAAAATAGGTATATCGGCATAGAAAGTGACAAATGAAAGTAGTAGTTATTTTTCACAAATTTATATCATGAAAGACTTTTTCACTAAACTGGCCTCACTTTTCTCTCAAACATTCCAGGGAAACACCCGCCTCAAGGCTTCTGCTCCTTCTAGAACACTTTTCCCTTAAATATCCACCTGGCTCCATCCCTCACTTCCTTCATGTTTTTTCTCAAATCTTAAAAGAATGGCTGGAAATTAAATCACTGAGCATTCATTTAATAAAGCATTCGATGGAATAAATCCAGTGAAAAAAAGGGGGAGGGGAATAACATAGATGATACAGATATGAACATGAATATAAATATAAATATATACAGATATAGCTCAGCAAAAATAGAAAACAAAGTTGCAGTGAAGACCAATAAAGCCAAAAGTTGGTCCTTTGAAAAAGACTTTTAAATTGACAAAGCAGGATGAGAAAAAAAAGAAAAAAACCATTACCAGGAATGAAAAAAACTTGAGGTTCAATGGGAATTATGGATTAAAAGATAATAGTGATTATAAACAACCTTATGCCAGGCAAGTCTGAAAACAGGTAAAATAAGTAACTTTTTAAAAATATTAACTATCAAATTTTACCAAAAAAGAAATAGAAGCTGAATGGTACTATAATTATTAAAGAAATGAAACCAGTTGTTTAAAAAAAAAAA
>NW_011888904.1:4417868-4429559 GCF_000151845.1 Pteropus vampyrus | reverse complement strand
CAATGAAAAAACAGGCAGAAGTATAACCAAAAAAATTATAAATGGGCTCTCATTCTAAATTATAACACTTAAAAAAGTAATTATAAAACACTTAAACTGACTTAAATGACTACATTATTATATGAATCTTAAGAGATAAATCAACAGGCTAGCGTTAAACAAAAAAATTTAGAAGGCAAACACAAAATATACAGAAGCAGGTTAAATACTTTTCTGCAATATAATAAAGCTGATGATTAACCTCCAAGTTTATCCCTTGTCCTCAATCAACTCACCCAACATTTTCTGCATCTTCATCACATTCAGCTTTATATTTGCAAGGTCCACACTTGGAGTGTTTTCTGTGAACTTCTGCCCCTGACCCTTCCTCTTCTGTTTAAAAAGAAAAATTAAATTTTCAACCAAAAGTTGGGATCCTTTCCCAGTATGCTTCATGTTTTCAGCAGCTATTATTTTATTTCTGGGGAAAATGTACCCGAGCTCTTGAAAATAATCACTTTCCAAATCTATTCAAAAATGTTGCCAATACTGAGTACAGCATATTCTGTGAGGTAAAAAATTATTGATGCTAACAAAAAAACATCCCTTAACCTATGCACAAAGAAACAACATGGTAAGTTTTAATAATTAACTGCCTTAAAGAGACTTATCATATAACATTATTTAAGAGGAGAAGGGGAAACATGAGCAATAATTCAGTCCACTACTAAATTTCAATTACTCTATGAAATAGCCTGTGCAAGGCTGGTTAGCAAATAAGTGATTAAACACAGTAGAGTACAACCATCACCTTTTCCTCACATCTGTTTCACACCTGCCTTTCTAACTGCATAAAAATGATAATTCCAGAGATTTCGTTTTTGTTTTTTTAATTTCCAAAAGGGGTCTCTTTACAAAAGATTTGCCCCCTTTTTCTGCTTTGCCACTTAGCACAGCGAAAAATCCCCTCAATGCAGAAGTGTGTGGCACTCCTATGATCTAGCACAAAAAACAGTCCTTACCACCAGCCCCCAGCTTAGCTCATGTCCCACATTTTAGGGAACCCTTCCTTTGTGGGTCTCTCCTAGAGTGAACCCTAACCTGACAATTTCAAACTGAGCAGGGACATCAGTTCTGAGGCCAGTTCAGGGATTATAGTTTACTCAAGAAATTTCTCAGTCTGGTTTGGGAAAGAACACCTTATTCAGGGGGCATCAATCAGTAGGAGAAAGTGTTAAAAGGCAAGTACACAGATCTAATACGCCTGTTTGGTAATACTTCCAAACGTGCAATTTTTGGTGTCCGCCTACACTTTAAGTAGAAATCCTCCCCAAATTCTTATGAACTCCCAAATAGATTCCAGGGATCATAATCCTAAGTAATTCTACCAAAGGCCTCAGAAACATCACGAGATCTAGAAATTATACAGCCACCATTAGCTCACTAATATTTGTGTATTAATCTGAGCACACCAGCCTTTCCAACTCATACTCCCTAAAAAAAAAATTGTCAACCTACATCTGTAGGGCAAGACATCCAGTGTTTGTACTATGTGAGCTAATTTTGAGAACAACTTCCACTTCTTGAACGACAGTTTCCTAAGTGAATATCTAACCACAGGGGCTAGACCACATTATCTCAAAATCCTTTACAGCTCTAAGCTCTAAAACTTGTGATCTGATCCTTCACATATGACGTTTCTGCTTGAACATGTCCATTTAAATCAAATTGTATTGTTGGACAGCTTTAATCATTTTTTTAAAGCTGAAACTGTCATCCTTGAACTTCTTCAGGACAGTTATTCTACTCTCTAGGTGACCGTTAAAGTCCCCAACAACTCTGAAATTCTAGGATTCCATGAAATGTGGAAGTATGGAGTAAGGTTTCAGATAGTGCTGAAAAAATCATAACTGTAGTTTTAATTTGTATAAGTAGGCTTTTACCAAGTAAGTTTTCTTTTAGTGTACTCCCATAGTACCTCAAAGGTTATTCTGTATACAGTACATACCCATTAAGAATTACGGCCTCATTAAACTATGAAATAGATTAGTCATTCTTAATTCTGGTAACTTAGAGTAAACTTTGTTAGATGCTATTGCCAAATATTAGTTTTTCAAACAGCAGAAATAATTCATATACTTGTAAAATAAAACAGAAAACAAACAGCAAAATTCCAATGGTTCAAATTAAACTCTAGATTCCACTAGAGTTGCTCTAAAAGTCTTCTCTTTGCTATGCACAACTCATTCAAGAGTTTTTCTAATATGGTACCCTGAAAATTCCTTATGAACAAAAATTTGTAAACAAGGGGTGGGAGAGAGTTATAAATACTCTGGTCCAAGCTAACGTCACCTGTGGGGATGATTCTAAGGAGAGGGCACTTTAGTGCAAGTTCAATTTATTTCCTCTTCGTCTGACTGCAAATTTTTGGTGAAAAATAACTGCATCAAACAAAGAAGGCCAGGGCTAAGGGGGGCCGAGGGGTTGGGGTGATGGCTAAGGGATGCAGAGTTGCTTTCTAGGGTAATGAAAATATTCTGAAATTGACCACAGTCATGAATGTACAACTCTGTGAATGTACTAAAAGCCAATGAATTATACACTTTAAATGGGCAAAGTGTATGGTATGTGAATTTCATCTCAATAAAGCTATTTTTTAAAAAGTGAAAGAAAAGAAATGTCCTTTAAGGAGTACTTCAAACTTACCTCCTTCTCCAGATCCGGAGCCATTATCTAAGAAGAAAAACAAAAAGTAAATATGAACACTTTTCCTGGAAATTTTGTCTTATCAAATAGTAAAATTTTTTATCAAAAATCAAACTGGGATAGCCATTCTCATGTAGCCCTTTTCTCATTTTTCTTGGATAGCTAACAGTTTATTCTTCTATATCTATTTTGTGCCTTTTTCCAAATGTAAATTCCTTGGATACATAATCATCTACACCTCATACATTGTTGTAGCCCATTCAAAAAACATTCAGGCGCCTTGCACAGAGTAAAGACCAATAAATATTGTAAAGTAAATGGCTAAATAGAAAATATTTTAATTAACTCACTTAAAAGGTAGAAGAAAAATTTAATTTTGTTAAAGCTTGAGAGGAATAATGTATAACCTGCTTTTATTAGAAAGGGAAGAAAAAGAGCTTTGGGTCTTGCTCTAAAAATCTTCTTAATGAAAAATGTGGATAAAAACCCAAAGCCAAAAGTTAAGAAAGGCCCCAAGGTTCAGAAGCAAAACAGCTCGGGGGGGAGGTTTTCTACTATGGATGAAATTAACATCCTCCAGGAAACCTAACCAGAAGGAATCTTATCAAGATGTAGGTGGGAGACATGTTATGAGTGAAATTAAAGAGCCTCCCTCAAAGTTACCAACAAGGAGCCAGCCTAAAATATAAAGAATGTAAAATATTTATTTTATCATCTTAAAAGAACCAACATATGGCACAGAGCATACTGAAAAGAGAATACTGCCACAATACTGTCGGCACACAGCAGTAAAAAAAGCAGAGATGGCAAGCGAAGAACTCGATGCTTTATCCAGCACTTCCCAGGGAGAGGATATCCTAGAGAACCCACTCCAGTTCTTCAAATAGTTCTCTAGAGTGGGGGACAATGCCCATAACAATGCTGGTCCCTTCCCTTCAAGCTCCTTCAGACAATCATTCAATTTCCAGATATGGCAGAAATAGGAGGAATTGGAAAAATATCTATTTTATGTAGTACCCATTGCAAAATCTTCTCGGAATTTTATAGAAAGTCTTAAAATTACATTCAAGTTTGGTTAATCGATCATAAAAAAAAATTATATCTTCTCTGAGTAGTAAGATAGAGAGTGAAAAAATAGAAAAAAAAAGAGAAGATGGGAACTCCATTGAAATTGTTTTGATGACCAAAATTTTCTTAGAAAACACTCTCTTTTTCTTTCTATTCTGCATACACTGACTGGTACATATTATGTGCTAGACAACATGGTAAATGCCAGGAATAAATTTTTTTCAACCTACGTCCAGTTTTTAAAAACATAATATTTCACACCTTCCTATAATGTCATTTAAAATTCCAAAATAAATTAAATGTTGTTGTAACCACAGAACCAACTCGGACTAGTCTTATCCTGCTTCTAACCAAATGCTGAATTGTTATTCAGAAACGACAGAACAAAACTGTATGTCATGCAGCTGAAGCACGTGCAGAGAAGAGAATTTTGACCTTCAATAACACTGGAAGCAACATTTCACACTCCCCCAAGGTACCAAAGTGCTGGGACTCGACAGGAACTCCAGCATCGGAATCTTTTCAGAAGCAAAGGGTCTGTTATCCAGGAAAATCCAGTGCTGAAGCCTGCCAGCCAGAACTTCCACATACCACCTGCCCGTTCTTCCCTGACCCTAAACCCTTGATCAGGAAGAGAGATTTGAGCCTTGTCTCCTGTCTCCTTGCCAGTCCACCTCACAATAAAGCTCTGTCTTTTCTCAAAAGCTGATGTCATAGTACTGGCTTCTCTGCAGGTCGAGCAGAGAGCCTTTGCTGGGTAACTGTGTGAATACTCTGATAATGAGGTTGAGTTCTTCATGTATATTCTATTTTCCGTGTGCACACACACCTCTCTCTCCCACACAACCCCACCCCAAACCTGGGATTATGATATACCTCCCTAAGCAGGGCATACTGCCCTCCTGTTGAGAAAAGACTGATCTGGCTGGAAACAGATATGTCGGAGAAGTGAAATACAAGAGGATATATACATAGAGATATGCACAAAGTATGAACAAACTTTGCCAAGAGATGCCATGAAAGAAAGATATCACAGAATAAAAAAGGCTTAAACTCAATCTTAAAGCATACAGTGAATAAGAGCTGGAGTTAAAGGCAGGTCTTTTAACCCTGGTACAAGCACGTTTTCCAGTCTACCACTCTGCCTTGTAATGTGGTGGCTTTGAGTCAGGTGATATTAGTGAACCTGGAGTTTGAGATCAACTGCATGGACAATCAATCACTTATGTATTGGAGCACCCAATAAAATCTGTGAACACGGTCAATGCAATACAAAGAAAGGAAATGGGAGCGCATCATATAAGAAGAGTCTTGACCTATACTATTAACCTTCAAATAATTATTTTAAATACCACACCCTCATCACTGCCCCCAAACACAAATGCAAGTAAAAAACTGACATTAATGACTTCCAAATTTAATCACTACCAACTCAAAAAGGAAAAGAGAAGAACGTAAATTCAAACAACTGGGAGAAGGTGAGTGACAAGGGTTGGCTGACAGAAAAGAGAAGATATAAAAAGAGAAGAGCTGGGGAAGAGACAGATCCTGGGATGCCACCCGTTCCCCTTAACCAAAAAATAAAAATCAACAAAATGGGTCCCAGATCATTTCCCACCCCAAATCTTACTCGAATAGTCAAACCATAGGCAAAAGAAATGCAAAGTCCCCACAAAAAAAGGCATTAAACATTAAAACTATACTGAGAAATAACATGTCAATACGAGACCACCAGGGGTTAAAAAAACAACATGAAATGGGGACGAAAAAGAGTTCTCCATTCTCCACACAACCACTGCCGATCCAGACAGCTATTCTGGGATTACACCTCTGACTGGTTAACTTCCTTTTAGATGTTATGGCACAACCACTTCTAACATTTATTCAGAAGAATATCACACGTACCAGAGTAGCACGGCCCTCTTGCTACTACTGTTATCTCTTTCTGGTGCTTACAAGCAGCCCTTCTGAGAAAGCATTCGTTTTGATAAGTGTCCCCATTTGATCCACAGACAGGAATGTAATTTGTATGGCACTGCGAAAGAAACAAAAATAAATTCTCAGAACTAGGCATGAATATTAAGAGTTTTATTTCATATTCATGAATGCACTACCACAGTATTATGACATACTTCTACTACAGAAGAGTTTGTTCTTTTATTTGGTTTTAAAAAAGGAGAGTTATACTGTTTTTTCACACCTTTTTCCACATTCACAATGAAAATAACTATCAAGTAGCCATAAAAATGAGAATGAAAATCCCTATCCTAGCTACTTCATTTGCTTGCTATAGAGATCCAGTGAGATAACATAAGAGGAAATTCTTGAAAATGTTTGTAAAAAGTACTAATTATGAAATGTCATTTTATTAGGATCAAAATCCACTTATTCAATACCTCTAGCACACAAAGTCCCAAGGTAAATGCTATAGAAGACACAAAGAAATACAAGATCTCTGTTCTCAGAGACCTTACAATCTTGTTAGAGAGCCATACAAATAGAAAAAAAATTAAAATATATTTAGTAAAGTTAGATTGTGTACTAAATCAAAAGTATAAGACGATAAGGATAATATCTAATACCTATTACTGTAAGCTGGAGTATTCAAGGAAAGCCTTCTCAGAGAAAGCAAAATTGTGAACTGGGCCTTGAAGGATGAGCAGAAATAAGACAGAAGAGCAAAAAAAGGTGACACAGGTTTGAGAAATGACACTGGATCTGTAGGTTTAAAACTTTAAAACTTCTATATATCAAAAAGATCACAAACAACTAGTTCTAAAACGTGCAGAAAACATTATAATATGCCACAAGTTATCATTACTAAAAAAAGATAATACAAATTAACTTTAAAAATGGACAAAAGGCAAATTTACAAATGGCCAATGAATATATTAAAAATGCTGACCTTCACAAGTAATCAGAGTTGTACACTAAAATGAGATGCTACTTTTAGTTTATAAAATTGGCTATTAGACAAACAAAAATTTCAATTTGGTGGGCATATACACTTGTTCAACCATTAAAAAAATTTTTTTTAATTACAGCTGACATTCGATATTATATTAGTTTCATGTGTACAACATAGAGGTTAGACATTTATATACCTTACAAAGTGACCCCCCCCATAAGTCTAGTACCCACCTGACAACCATACATAGTTATTACAATATTATTGACTGTATTCTTTATGCTGTACTTTACATCGCTGTGACAATTATGAGACTGCCAATTTGTACTTCTTAATCCCTTTACCTTTTTTCACCCAGCCTCAAACCCCTGTCCCATCTGGCAACCATCAGTTTCTTTTCTGTATCTACGAGTTTGTTTGTTTTGTTTGTTCATTTACTTTGTTTTTTAGATTCCACATACAAGTGAAATCATATGGTATTTGCCTTTCTCTGTCTTATTTCACTTAGCATAATAACTTCTAGGTTCAACCATGGTTTAGCCTTTCAAGAACATAATTTAGCAGTAGATTTCAAGAGTCCTGAAAAGGAAAGTAGTTTTTGATTCAGAATTACTTATTTAGGGATCTATTTGAAAGAAATTATTGTAGACAAAAATTTACTACAACCATTTCAAGCAGAAATGTATTAATATCAAAAATATAGAAACGAGTAAATATCCAACAAGCATGTTCTATCTGTTCAAGAAATTAATATTGCAGCCATTGAGAATTACCTTGTCAAAGAACACTGTGTGACAGGAAAAGATAACGTGATATTAGGTGAAAATCAGACAATAATACCACATATATAACTTTTGAGAATTTTGTGCCATTTTTAAAAGTATTATTTAGTCCACAAAACTGAATGCAAATTAAAATACATACATATATATAAAAATACAGCAAAAATAAATTACATATAAAATCTCAATTATTTAGAAAAAATAAATATTCATAAATTAAATCATGGACTAAAACATCAATTAATTTTTCACATTACTTGTCATGGTTTTTAGTTCCATGATTTTCTGTATTTCTCAATTTTTCTCCAATGAATAAGATTTACTCTTATCATTTAAGTGGTTGATTTACTTTCTGAACCATAAATATGACATGTTACCACAGGTCAAGCACTGGTAAAAACAATTTCTAATAGAATATTTCATAACCAAGTTAACTTGCTATACATTATTAGCACGCCTACATCAACTTTAATTAAAATTTTACTTTAGGAAAGCGTTTCTATATTGCTCCAATTTTTCATGGATCACATTCCTTGATTCTCTTTCTCTAAAATGTATACAATAACTTGTATTATGTCTGCATGAGTCAATATGTTACTTTGTAATTATACAATGCATAATTAGCAAAGGAGACCATAAGCTCCAAGACATCAAGCGCTAAGTCTATGGGCTATTCAACCGAACCCTGGTCAACTAATGCTTAATGATGTTCCTAATGGAGTGCTCTCGAAGGTGCGAATATCATCTCTGAGACGTGGGTGCCCCATGAGGATTTTCCGGTTGTCATAATGATAAAAGAACATTACTGTCATTTAGCAGATGGATTCCAAGGATGCTAGATGTTCTACAAAGGGAAGGACAGTTCTACACAACAAAGACATACCACACAATTTTTAAATGCTTCTCTAGCCATTCATGTAGGAACTATGGTAACACTTACCATATACAAATAAGCCTACTCTGTTATAACACATCCTAATATTCGTTTTTATTCTAGCATCCACCATACCTCTACTTTCTTGTTTTCAAGTATTTCTGGTATGAAATTGCGCCGATCTTTATTAAATCCAAACATTCATTATAAGTAAGCATCTACCATATTGTCTTCTAGTGTAATCATCCCTAAGCATTTATATTTTGAATAATTTATAGTAAAATGATTTATTTTAATTATTTATAGAAAAATGATTTATTTTACTATATATTATTTTTATTTCTCCTTTACGTTGCAATTATACATCATATTTTTTAAATTATATGTTTACGTAGGTTACATATTCTACAAATTTCATTAAAGAATAGTAAAAACTATGAATATTAATTGTTGGTTATAAAAAAGGGTCATTAAGTCTAGTATGGCTGAGAATCTCTAAGGTAATAGCGAACATTATTCAAGAGTTTCTGTCTAGTAAACAGGGGCTACGACTTGCAATGTCCTACCTAACTTAAATATAACAATCTCGTGAGGCACATGACTTAGTGCTGAGACTTGGGCTCGGAAGTGAATGTTGGGTTCAAGTCCTGGGTCCACCACCCATATGACTCTGGGTTAGTATCAGTGCCATTTTCTCAATCTGTAAAATGGTAATTATAATAGTATCGACTAATAAAGTTATGAGGATTAAGTAAGAGAAATTCACCGTTAGCATTTATATCTAGCCATGGTAAATTCTCAGTAAACATTAGCTGGTTTCGCTAATTGCTGTGATCATTTCTAAGTTTTAAGTAGTTGTCTCGGGGTCATAGCTAACAAGTAGAAGAGCCACAATCCATTACAAGTGAGTACTCTAACCACGACACACTCAAGTCATGTGCCACTTGGTGGTAGTGAGCAGGAAGCTTAAAATAGTCCAGGCGATGTCCCTGAAATCCTACCTAACAAGCACATACCTGGGAGTGAGCATGAGATGGGAGAAGTAGACCTGCTGTTCCTTGGTCAGTCTGTTTCCAGGGGGTCTCTCTTAGGAACCTCTCATTATACTATGGGCAAATTAAGGGATTTGGGCAATTTTAACAACATGCAACTCCTGATTTAGGCACTGACTTTAACCTAAGGTACTGACTCTAATTTAAGGTCTCCTTCCTCTATAGTTCTACCCTTGCTGGGCGAAAAACTCCTCTGTATCTTTTCTTTAGCTGGAAGAATGTAATTTGAAGTAGTTTTTAAAGGTGTAGCAGTGTACAACTCTGGAGATACTTACTGTGTACCTACTATGTATCAGGAACTTTGCTGAATACACGAAATAAGAAAAAGAGGCTAGGATGGATAACTTAATGTGTCAACTTGACTGGATCCCAGAGTGCCCAGATTAAACATTATTTCTAGATGTGTCTCTGAGGGTGTTTCTGGATGAGATTAGCATTGGAATCAGTAAACTAACTAAGTAACCTCCCCAATGTGGCTAGGACCATCCAATCCCTTGAGAGTCTGAAGAGAATGAAAAGGTGGAGAAGGGAAAAATTAATTCACTCTCGGCCTAACTGTTGAACTGAAACAATGCTCTTCTCCTAGTTCACTGGCCTTCAGATTCAGACTGGGACTTAACATCATCAGCTCACCTGATTCTCAGACCTTCAGACTTGAACTGGAACTACACCACCAACTCTCCTGGGCCTCCAGCTTGCAGACAGCAGACTGTGGGACTTCTCAGCCTCCATAATCAATCAATCAATCAATCAATCAACCAATCAACCAACCAACCAACCTTTCTCTCTCTCTCTCTCTCTCTCTCTCTCTCTCTCTCCACATGCCACAACCACCTAGTGAGAGTAGACACTGATAAGAAAGACATATAGTCCAGAGGACTCCAGATAAAAGAACAAAGAGAAAGAAAGAAAACAGGAAAAAAGTTATAGGTACTCCTCTTTGTGTATTACCCACGTTTTAATGGAAAGATGCAAAATTGATCATTTTTCTTTGTAAAAAATTAACAAAAGTAGCTTTGTTTATAGAATGTGGCAAGATATAATAGCTCTTATTCACAGACTGAAAAAAAATAATTTTAGACTGTATGTAAAATCTTGTTATTTGTTAAAATATGTTAAAATTACATCCCAGAAAGCTTATATTAACACTGATAGCATGCTGAATCATAAGTAAAATTTTAAAATGAATTGAAAGATATTGCTAAAGCATCCTGATGTTTAATGGGCTTATGATGAGGCCATTGTTCTTAAACTGGCAAAAACCTTTATAAGCTTATAAGAAAGCAAAGTAGTCAAAAGAAGCTTCACTCAGCAGTAGGATCAAATCATGCCGTAAGCCCTTAGGCAGTTGCTCCTACAAGGCCAAGGACTTACCTTTAAACATCTTTATATCCTTGGCAGCTAGCCGAGCAACTAGCACCAAATAAGCGCTGGAGAAATGTCTACTGATCTCAACTCCTCTAACTTTTATTTCCCTTTCCTGCTTTGCCACAAGGTAAGAATGCAAGGGAGTCAGATCATGACAGGGTTTCTAGCTGTTCAAGTATGTTTAAAAGGTCAAAATGCAATTTCTTTGTAATCTTAAGAGTCGCAGGGAAAGACTTTCAAAGAATAAAAAGCAGAATCATAAGGACAAAGACATAAATATGATGTGAAAATTTTAAGCTTTATATCAAAAAAATTAAAATGACACTAGGATAATTTCTTTAAAATACAATTTTTTTTTGTAATCTATATAAACTGAAAAGGAACCATCTCTAAGGTAAATTCTATTACATGACTTAGTACTTAAAAGGGAAATTAAACACATATATGTCTGTATAAGATGCAGAATATTTCTAGAAATAAATACAAGAAATAACAGATGTTGCCTCTAAAAAGAGCAATTGGTAGTATGGAGAGCAAGGAAGACATTTTTTCATTATAGTATATATATTCTTATAATATTGTTCAAGTTGTTTACTATGGGCATATATTATTCTTTTAAAAATATCAAAATAGTATATATATCATAGATTCTCATGAGATTTTATGACATATAAACATATATAGTATATATAAAATGTTTAGAACAGTTAATGAATATATATAGTATATATAAAATGTTTAGAACAGTTAATGAATATCAAATGCTCGGCATAGTAAACAATACAGGTACTCAAATAATGTACTGTATATCATGTACAACACATACATATACACATACATACATACATCTCTACAAATCAACATAAGGAAAAAGAAAATACTCCAATAACAGGCAAAGAATATGAAATATTAATTCATAAAAATGTAGCCAATAATGTATGAAACATTTTCAAT